>NC_084574.2:31527500-31677500 GCF_033978685.3 Nerophis lumbriciformis | reverse complement strand
GAAAGCTGTAGGTGGGAAGCGGTGTATTGCGGCAGGTGTTGTGCTGGATAACGCACCCCCCCCGCCCCCGTAGAATGCACCCCTTGACTGGTGTGCCGGATAACACAGCCGGTGTTTCATTGTTTACATTCCCGGAAGATGACAGTCAAGCTTTACCATTGGCCTGTGGAGAACTGGAACAACAGAGACTCTTACCAGGAGGACTTTGAGTTGGATACGCAGACGCGGTATCGTGAGTACGCATGCAGCTGCGGCTTCCAAACATTTGATCGCTTGCCCGTACGAGCGTGCCGCTATGTGCATGTCACGTACGTAACTTTGGGGACTTTGGGGAAATATATGTGCTGTATGAACTTTGGGGAGGTGAACGATACTTTGGGCTGTGGGATTGAGTGTGTTGTGCAGGTGTTTGAGTTGTATTGGCGGGTTATATGGACGGGAGGGGGGAGGTGTTTGTTATGCGGGATTAATTTGTGGCATATTAAATATAAGCCTGGTTGTGTTGTGGCTAATAGAGTATATATATGTCTTGTGTTTATTTACTGTTTTAGTCATTCCCAGCTGAATATCAGGTCCCACCCACCTCTCACAGCATCTTCCCTATCTGAATCGCTCCCACTGCCCTCTAGTCCTTCACTCTCACTTTCCTCATCCACGAATCTTTCATCCTCGCTCAAATTAATGGGGAAATCGTCGCTTTCTCGGTCCGAATCGCTCTCGCTGCTGGTGGCCATGATTGCAAACAATGTGCGGATGTGAGGAGCTCCACAACCTGTGACGTCACGCTACTCGTCTGCTACTTCCGGTACAGGCAAGGCTTTTTCATCAGCGACCAAAAGTTGCGAACTTTATCGTCGATGTTCTCTACTAAATCCTTTCAGCAAAAATATGGCAATATCGCGAAATGATCAAGTATGACACATAGAATGGACCTGCTATCCCCGTTTGAATAAGAAAATTGCATTTCAGTAGGCCTTTAAATAACAAGTAATTGGGTTTTACTCTTGATCAGGAGCTTTCATTTAAAGCCCATATTAACAACTTGGTCTCTAAGCTTAGGGCAAAGCTTGGTTTGTTTTTTAAAAATAAAAACTGCTTCTCTCTTAAAATCAGAAAGAAATTGGTGACAGTGACTATCTTGCCCGTAATTGATTATGGAGACGTGCTTTATTTTAGTGCTTCATCTAAATGCCTCCAGTCCTTGGACACTGTTTTTCATTCTGCATTAAGATTTGTTACTGGCTGTCGTAGTCTCACCCACCACTGTCAACTGTATATGAAATCCGACTTATCTTCATTGAGTGCAAGAAGGAGTGGCACAAAACACGTCGGAGAAGGTTGTAAACGAACTACGATGAGTTCAAGAATCGCAAAAATTAATAGGACAAAATAGTGCTTGCCAAATACTCTCATCAGTAAAGCATGTTTAATATAAAGAGTGGAATGTCTAACAATTAGGAAGGTTTGTGTCATGTTTGTTCTCCGACAGAAAATATATTAAAACAAAAAATATATTTTTTTCTTCATCTTTTTCCTTTTTTCCACATCTTTGAAAGAGGTCCAGGGAGTCTCTAGGGCTGCGCTAAAGAGCCGCATGCCGGTTGCTGACCCCCGCTTTAAAGGGGAACATTATCACCAGACCTATGTAAGCGTCAATATATACCTTGATGTTGCAGAAAAAAGACCATATATTTTTTTAACCGATTTCCAAACTTTAAATGGGTGAATTTTGGCGAATTAAACGCCTTTCTAATATTCGCTCTCGGAGCGATGACGTCACAACGTTTCTCAAACACCGAGTCAAATCAGCTCTGTTATTTTCCGTTTTTTTCGACTGTTTTCCGTACCTTGGAGACATCATGCCTCGTCGGTGTGTTGTCGGAGGGTGTAACAACACGAACAGGGACGGATTCAAGTTGCACCAGTGGCCCAAAGATGCGAAAGTGGCAAGAAATTGGACGTTTGTTCCGCACACTTTACCGACGAAAGCTATGCTATGACAGAGATGGCAAGAATGTGTGGATATCCTGCGACACTCAAAGCAGATGCATTTCCAACGATATAGTCAAAGAAATCTGCCGCCAGACCCCCATTGAATCTGCCGGAGTGTGTGAGCAATTCAGGGACAAAGGACCTCGGTAGCACGGCAAGCAATGGCGGCAGTTTGTTCCCGCAGATGAGCGAGCTAAACCCCCTATCGACCCTAGCTTCCCTGGCCTGCTGACATGAACTCCAAAACTGGACAGATCAGCATTCAGGAAAAGAGCGCGGATGAGGGTATGTCTACAAAATATATTAATTAATGAAAATTGGGCTGTCTGCACTCTCAAAATGCATGTTGTTGCCAAATGTATTTCATATGCTGTAAACCTAGTTCATAATTGTTAGTTTCCTTTAATGCCAAACAAACCCATACCAATCGTTGGTTAGAAGGCGATCGCCAAATTCATCCTCGCTTTCTCCCGTGTCGCTGGCTGTCGTGTCGTTTTTGTCGGTTTCGCTTGCATACGGTTCAAACCGATATGGCTCAATAGCTTCAGGTTCTTCTTCAATTTTGTTTTCGCTACCTGCCTCCACACTACAACCATCCGTTTCAATACATGCGTAATCTGTTGAATCGCTTAAACCGCTGAAATCCGAGTCTGAATACGAGCTAATGTCGCTATAGCTTGCTGTTCTTTCCGCCATGTTTGTTTGTGTTGGCTTCACTATGTGACGTCACAGGAAAATGGACGGGTGTATATAACGATGGTTAAAATCAGGCACTTTGAAGCTTTTTTTTAGGGATATTGCGTGATGGGTAAAATTTAAAAAAAAACTTCGAAAAATATAATAAGCCACTGGGAACTGATTTTTAATGGTTTTAACCATTCTGAAATTGTGATAATGTTCCCCTTTAAGTAGAAGCACACACAATGCATTGCAATGCACATTATTCAAACAACTTGACCACTGTGCAACATAAATTGCACGAAGTCATTTTGTCAGTATTTATTTTGACTGAGCACTAAATCAATTCCAAATCGCATCTTTGGGTCAGTTCCGTTGCGTTATTATCCTATTGGCTTGTATATATCTTCAGGCAAATAAATCCAATATAAATCAAATGTCGAATTTGGCGCACTGCTCCTTGATGTCTCGGTGCACATGTGTAAACAGATGTATGCCTCCCAGCAATATTTGAACATAATCAATAGCTGTACATCTGCAGCACACTGAAAAAAAGTACTAAGGCAGTAATAAGCCATTATCATAATTATAGCCATTAGGGAGTTTAAAAGTAAACAAGCCAAAAGCTAATCATTCTATTATGCGATATTTCTCAGGGGCAGAGGGGTGGATGTAAAAAAATGACATATTGTTGAGCAGAATATGAATGTGTCAACATGAGGGTTATGCATTTTCCCCCCTCAAACAAAGGATGAGTAAAAGCTCTTCTTTGGGCTCAATTGTGAGACAGCTCACATTGCTGTGAAGAGGTGCATGCATACACTCAGTCTTCATATGTCCAATACTCAGGCATTAAAATAAGATCTTAGTGTTATTTTTACATTCACATCAATTATTTAGTTTAATCAATAAGCAGCCGGCTCATAGAAACCCCACACCCCGACAAACAGGGCTTTCAAAAGCAAAAAGCGTGACCGAGTGGATTACATTTCCTATTTTTGGAGGTGGTTTAAAATGAAAAAATCTCAACGATTTGCTCTATTTTGGGCATTTGTTTACAGTCGTTCATCTAAAGTAGAATGCCTTATGTGTTTCTGTCGACGTTTTCTGACAAACATACGTCAAGAAGTCAAACAAAAACTTCATGATACAATCATCATCATGACCGGAAAAGTGTGATGATAACCGTAGAACCAGAAACTTACAAGAAAGCATATCATTTATGCTAATATGATTTGTTTTGTTGCCAAAAGGACATATAAAAATCCATATGATCTATTGCAATGTTAATTGTTTGTTATTGTTATTCCGATCATCCACAACATATTTTCTCCCGCAGGCGCTGCAGAAACACATCACGGCACTTTTTATTTATTTTTTCTAGCCCACTGTGCCGTTTCATCATTGCCGCCCTTTGCGCAGGGGTGCAGCACCAAATTCTGGGGCCCCCATTGCACCCTAAACCCAATTCACTTAAATATGATTAAACATCTGTCTATTTTACACTCCTTCAGAGTGTAAAATAGAGATTAGCTGATAACAGTGGGATTATCATCAATGGATAATACAAATCATAATAATACATCATTATTATTATAATTAGTGCTTCTCCTAGGAGTCCTTGTCTTTAAAAAAAAAAAGTTTGTAACTTTAACCAAGGGTTTTTAAACGCACCACAGTTATGTGCAATGAGATGCAAAAGTGAAACTTGCACATAACTTTCTCCTATATTGCCACAAATAAATATATCATATTTTTATCTTTCTTTTATCACTTCATCCTTGTTCCAAAATGTTGGTGCTGCGTGTGAATGCCTGAAGGTGACCTTTGATGACGTTATGACCTATGTTCCCGCTAAGGTGCGCGCCTGTGCAATTGCGCACTGTTCAAGCGTCCTCTGCGCACGACAAATCTATGCCACGCACAAAATCAAATAAAAAAATAAGCGCATAACAATTTTCGACACGACACGGACACGACAGAGAAAACAGTTTTCGTCATCATTGTTCAAATATTGTAACGTCTGTCGAGATGCGTTGAGGACATGAATTCCATCGATCACTTTACTGAGCAAAACTCTTTATTGTCGGCCATAAACACATCACCAAAACATTAGTAAAAATAATTATATCTAGCAAAACTGATCATTTCAAAACAGCAGCCGCTCGCTCTTTCTCACTTGCGCCAACACATGCACATATGGCACTTAGCCAGTGATGCGTTTACGGTCACACAAAAAGTCGGACAACTCCAACACCACACATAAAGTGTAATTCCAGGTCGTTACACTATGATTGACCCATCAAATGTGTGCTTATTGTAGTGTCATTTATTAGGAATCTTAATTTATAAATATTAATCATGAAATGCTGTTAGTATATTAAATAAATACTAATAAAAATATATTTTTTACAAACAGGAAGTTGTACACATAATCCCCTGCTTACATCTCATTGTGCAACATGTGAATGTTTTAATGGGAACTAAATGCAATGTCTGAAAGGGGTACAAATTATTTCCAAAGCAGGACCTCCACTCAGACAAACAATACAAGTACACAGTTCATTAAAAACAATATTTTTTGTTATTGTCATTGTAAGTGGGCCTAAACACTTATATTAGAAAATAACCTCATGGAGATGACTGCTGTCATTTGATTATAATAATAAGAGAATGTTGTCTGTCTATCTGTGTTGGCCCTGCGGTGAGGTGGGGACTTGTCCAGGGTGTACCCCGCCTTCCGCCCGAATGCAGCTGAGATAGACTCCAGCACCCCCCGCGACCCCAAAAGGGACAAGCGGTAGAAAATGGATGGATGGATGGATGGAGATTTAACTTGTTATTTAGTGAGGTTTGGGACAGGTGTGCTGCTGGTGGAGCCACAGTGTGCACGTCTGATGTTGCTCACATGGGCTCCACTGCAGAGCCGGCCCAAGGCATAAGCGTACTAAGCGCTTGCTTAGGGCCCCGCGGCCACCAGGGGGCCCCCAAAAGCAATTAACAAAAATTTCTTATTTTTTATTTTTTGCATGTATGAGTCTGACTGATGATTTCTAAATGATCAAAGATATATTATTGTACAAAAACACAATTTAGGTCAACAGAGTGCTGCTGCTGATCTAGGCCTAGTGATTCTTCCTGCCTCTCTTTAAATGTAAAACTGCGCCTCTGCTGCACCTGTGACGTTTGCCGCCCGCCGTGCAATGCCAGTGCGCACTGGGCATCAAAAGCGCAGATAGAGGCAAAACAATGTCACAAAAAAGGACATATCCTTCAGGTGCAGAAAAAAGGAAGAAGAAGAAAGTGGAAGAGGAGAAAAAAATGCCATGATAAAGGTATGTTTGCATGACTTGGTAATAAAAAGTTTATCAAAGAGATTTGTAGCTGTAATTAGCTTTAGCTAGGTGACGTTAGCTAGCTAGCAATATGTTTTTAGCATCAGGTTACTAGTGAGATATGTTGTTTGCACAAATTGTTTGCAGCAGAGCACGGTAATTTATTTGAGTAAAATAAACATTATTTTTTACATCAACTCATAAGTTATGTGAAACTTCCCCAGGAGCATTGTTAAAATACTTTGGAGGCACAGAATCAGCCCAGAGCCAGTCCACATCCTCAGGCTCAACTGTGAGTGATGAATCAGGTGAGGAAAAGACTGTCACGGTATACATTTAATTTCTTAGTATAAACATTACACTTGAAGGGAAATTAATATAGTCAAAGTATCTCATTAATATGTGTGCCTATATGTATGTATGTATGTATTTCATCTTAGGTCCATCTCCATCCTCTACAGTGCTCTCTCACACACCTCCACCCTCTGTGCCCACTGTCCCCTCCATGTCTGAAACCACAGCTGATTTATCAATCAATCAATCTTTATTTATATAGCCCTAAATCACAAGTGTCTCAAAGGGCTGCACAAGCCACAACGACATCCTCGGTACAAAGCCCACATACGGGCAAGGAAAAATTCACCCCGGTGGGACGTCGATGTGAATGACTATGAGAAACCTTGGAGAGGACCGCATATGTGGGTAACCCCCCCCCCCCTCTAGGGGAGACCGAAAGCAATGGATGTCGAGTGGGTCTGACATAATATTGTGAGAGTCCAGTCCATAGTGGATCCAACATAATAGTAAGAGTCCAGTCCATAGTGGGGCCAGCAGGACACCATCCCGAGCGGAGACGGGTCAGCAGCGTAGAGATGTTCCCAGCCGATGCACAGGCGAGCGGTCCACCCCGGATCCCGACTCTGGACAGCCAGTACTTCATCCATGGCCACCGGACCTGTGCCCCCCCCCTCAAGGAAAAGGGGAGCAGAGGAGAAAAGAAAAGAAACGGCAGATCAACTGGTCTAACAGGGGGGCTATTTAAAGGCTAGAGTATACAAATGAGTTTTAAGATGGGACTTAAATGCTTCTACTGAGGTAGCATCTCTAATTGTTACCGGGAGGGCATTCCATAGTACTGGAGCCCGAATAGAAAACGCTCTATAGCCCGCAGACTTTTTTTGGGCTCTGGGAATCACTAATAAACCGGAGTTCTTTGAACGCAGATTTCTTGCCGGGACATATGGTACAATGCAATCGACAAGATAGGACGGAGCTAGACCGTGTAGTATTTTATACGTAAGTAGTAAAACCTTAAAGTCACTTCTTAAGTGCACAGGAAGCCAGTGCAGGTGAGCCAGTATAGGCGTAATATGATCAAACTTTCTTGTTCTTGTCAAAAGTCTAGCAGCCGCATTTTGTACCAACTGTAATTTTTTAATGCTAGACATAGGGAGACCCGAAAATAATACGTTACAGTAGTCGAGACGAGACGTAACGAACGCATGAATAATGATCTCAGCGTCGCTAGTGGATAAAATAGAACGAATTTTAGCGATATTACGGAGATGAAAGAAGGCCGTTTTAGTAACACTCTTAATGTGTGATTCAAACGAGAGAGTTGGGTCGAAGATAATACCCAGATTCTTTACTGATTCGCCTTGTGTAATTGTTTGGTTGTCAAATGTTAAGGTGGTATTATTAAATAAATGTCGGTGTTTAGCAGGACCGATAATCAGCATTTCCGTTTTCTTGGCGTTGAGTTGCAAGAAGTTAGCGGACATCCATTGTTTAATTTCATTAAGACACGCCTCCATTTATCTAGTAAGTTAACTGCAAAACACCCTTTGTAATTGCTCATTGTACTGCAGAACATTCTGAGATTAATAATTATGTCCAACAGTGCAATTTAATGACCTTATAGGTCCTTCTTTTTTAGTCATTGTCTTTCTTTGGTCACTTCCTCAGCAACTTCCACCACAACGTCCCCTTCACACCATGGACCATCATCAGCTCTGCCAGTTGACCCAGCTGAGTGGCCTTCTTTCCTCTCAGATTCAGACAGGACTGAGCAGGTGATCAGAGGACCACTGTCTATTAAGGAGAACTTTTCATTCCCCAAACGGCATGATGGCCGAAGTTTTGATTATCATTATACCTACAGACAGCTAGTCAATGGAGAAAAAGTCAAGCGTAGCTGGCTGACTTATTCAAGAAGTAAAGATGCAGTCTATTGCTTTTGCTGCAAATTATTTTCCAAAAAGTCCTAAAAACTGGCAGCCGAGGGACAGCTGGATTGGGTCAACATAGGTGCACTGCTGAAACAGCATGAAAACAGTGAAGATCATTGTAGCAACATGGTGAAATGGAAGGAATTTCCCTTGCGTCTTTCAAAGGGGAAAACTATTGAGAATTTAACTTCAGTAGACTGCGCTCTCTTTGTACAAAGTAAACATTAAATATGAACAATTAACTAAAAATATAAACTAGTAATTAAAGACTAATATGTACAAGACTGATGAGACAAGATGACACCTTTACCGTAAATGCAAAGCTTTATCACTTGGACTGTTCAACCCCAGGCCACTCTTGTAGCTGAATGTTTTCTACATTTTAAGATTAGGAACCATATGTGGCACTCTGGACATCATTCGTTCATTCATTGGTATTATTTATGTTATAAACTGGGCCACCCCCATATCTTTATAAATGACATGTCATTTGTAAAGACATGCCAGGCTGACAATAGGATAATGTAAACAACACTGCCAGAGCCGCAATGAGTTTATAGTAGGTGTGTGAATGATCAATCAATATTATTGGCAGAAATAGAGGGCCCCAAAATCTAATTTTGCTTAGGGCCCCATGGAGGCTTGGGCCGGCACTGCTCCACTGAATGCTCAGGGAGTTTTTGCGTTTGCTCACACACATGAAAAATTAGAGAGAACATTGGTTATGACGTCTGTTTTGAGGGAAGTGTTCAGGTGGAGCGCATCTTTTTGGTCCTGACTCTGGGCACCAGCAGGAGACCCTGAGGTTCTCAGAGCCTGAGGTGGTTCATATGGTTCTAACATGTCAGAGATGTACTTTGGCACAAGAGCACAAAGGTGTTTTAAATGTTTTAAAGTCTATTCTCTGTGCAAAAGGAAGCCAGTGCAGTGACCTAAGCACTTATATGGTCGTATTTCCTGGTTCTAGTCAGGTCTCGAGCAGCAGCATTCTGGATGTACTGCAGCTGTGTAACAGCTCGTTTAAAGAGCCCAGTAAGAAGGCCAATACAGTAATCTAAACTGCTGGAGACAAAGGCATGGATTAATCTTTCTAAATCTGATTTAGACATTGAGGAGTATAGGCAAGTATTAGGGATATTGTTATTATAAGCGCTAACGCAGACAAATTACTGAAAAAATTTAGTGGCGCTGTGATTAGAGGGAGCTAACAACTTGTGTTGCTGTATTGACATCAGCAACTAGTAAGCTGCTTTCACGCCTCAGAGCTCACAAAAATGTTTTCTCGATCATAAATAATCCCTATCAGTATAGTAGGAGGATGAAGACATAATCTGACAAGTTGGTCAACTTTGTCATCCAATTTAGACACAGATATGGCGGAAAAGACGTGAGTAGACGCATGGTCTGTGCTTCGCTCCACCTCTCCTATTTTTTGCAAGGATTATGAGTCATTCTTCATCTAAATGGGAATATATGAACATCCTAGCAGTCGCTACCCTAATGACAGCAGACACTGCACAGTAAGTGATGTTTTATTATGTTTGTTGGCTCTCATGAAGTCTGCATTGAGAAGTAATCGGTGATGTTGTCGAAGGAAAAATGATCACAATACGTTAATATGACATGTTAACATGAATTTGCCTGTTACAATATTAGATATATACATATATTGTGTATATACAACCTTTTGGAGGTATTTAGATGGGTTTTTTCGAGTTCTTTGGAGCGACTCCCAACAGAAAATATGAATCTACCCCTCGGCCCTCTATCTTTGCAGCGCCCCCTGGAGAATGTGTCCATCATCCCACAACATAAACCTCCACTGCACAAAGAGATATTATAAGAGACGTCGACAATATTGTCATTACCCGAGGGACACTCCCGAGTAAACCTACATTAAATCCGATTAGTTGGTCTTCGTTTTTCTATCATTCCTAAAATGTTTCATTCGGCAGCAGCCTTACAAAAATACAAAACATGAACTTGTGCGCCCGCAGTTAAGTTAAGTTAAGTCCCTGGAGCATTTTTAAAAAAGGATTGAAAATGGAAAAATATGGGGGAAACATAATTTTCTGGTTTTAGAATGTTTTTTGTTTGAGGACAAACATGACACAAATCTTCCCGACTGTTAGAAATGTTTTAGTATGTTTGTGTGTATGCTTCACTGATGAGAGTATTTGGTGAACATCGTTTTGTCCTACTAATTTTGGCGGTTCTTGAACTCACCATAGTTTGTTTACATGTAAGATCTTCCACTCCTTCTTTGTCTCATTTTGTCCAACAAACATTTTCTACTGTGCGTGAATGCACAAAGGTGAGCTTTGTTGATGTTATTGCCTTGTTGGAGTTCTAGTCAGGCATATTTGGTCAGTGCATGACTGTAAGCTAATCAATGCTAAAATGCTATTTAGGCTAGCTGTATGTACATATTACATAATTATGCCTCTTTTGTAGGTATATTTGAGCTAATTTAATATCCTTTACTTTATCCACTTTGTATATAATTTAGTTTTGCATGTCTCATGACACATTATCTGTATGGAATTTTGGCTGCATTTCTCATAGTTGTTTGTGTGCCATGTTGTTCCAGACCACAGCTTCTGAGTAGCCTCTGATTTACTAATGTTGTAAAAATGTGTAGAATAAATATTAAATTCAAAGGGTTCTAAAAAAAGAAAAAGCACAACTTAAAATTCCAAATAATTTCAATAAAGATAAGAAACTACTACAGAGATGATGTAGTAAATTATTTTAATGATTTATTTGTAAACATCGGACCTACCTTGGCTAAACGAATACCAACAATTAAAGTTGATAATAAAATGGGAGAAACTATAATAGATATATATATAATATATGGTTGGATCATTGTACTTTTTGCTTTGCTTTAGACCTAAACATGAATAGCTTTCCCAATGCTTCCTGTGCACTTCTCTGCTGCACTATTTTTTTGTTTTGTTAATAAATGAGTTCAAACCCCGGCCGAGTCATACCAAAGACTATAAAAATGTGACACATTACCTCCCTGCTTGACACTCAGCATCAAGGGTTGCAATTGGGGGTTAAATCACCAAAATGATTCCTGGGCGCGGCCACCGCTGCTGCTCACTGCTCCCCTCACCTCCCAGGGGGTGATTAAGGGTGATGGGTCAAATGCAGAGGATCATTTCACCACACCTAGTGTGTGTGTGACAATCATTGGCACTTAAACTTTAACTTTAAATATTCATACATTTGTATGAATACATTTGACCTGCACCTCATCTGTTGTCTCTGGTCCTGGGGTCCAAACAAACACAACCATGACATGTTCCAAGCTCTGCTACACCGAAACATGACACCATCTTTACGCATGAAGCCTTTAAATGTCCATGACCTTCTAACCTCTGAAAATTAGCATTATATACATTAGGAAAAGCCCCTCTTTTACGGCAAATTGTGTATTATGGTAGAATAGATTAAATTACTGCATGCACAGGCGACACATGAGATTATTAAACATAATATGCACAGCTGATGGTTTTGCACACTGAGAGAGGCACGGTAGCTTGACTGGGAAGATGGTAATAGTCAGCCTCAGGGATCACACAATTGCACTCAGTCATTATATTGACCCTGGATAATTGATGGTAACACACAATAGGCCTCATTATCGGAATTACCTTTAACATACATCTACCCTGAAAATCACATATAATGCAAAATGTACATTTGCAGAATAAACAGAGAAAGACATTCCCCTAATTTCCTGTTGCCTGCAAAAGCTAATGTGGGTTAATAAAGCACTTCATCTTTATTGCTAAATGCATTTGGTCTTTCCATTTTGACAGAAAAAGAGCAATGCATGCAATTGCATATGTATATATTTTTCAGTAACTGTCTAAGGTAGATTTATGCGGTCTTTAAATTGAGGTGGACTGGTAATTTTTTTTTACGCCGACACTTAGTGGCCACAATAATTAATTAAAGTTAAACTCATGGCACAGTAAGTTGAATGATGTGGACACGTTTTTATTGGATACTTTTAAATACGCTCCTGCCTTGTAGACTTTGTATGTACCGGTATAAGTAATATGCAACTAT
Organism: Nerophis lumbriciformis; assembly: GCF_033978685.3. Taxonomy (NCBI): domain Eukaryota; kingdom Metazoa; phylum Chordata; class Actinopteri; order Syngnathiformes; family Syngnathidae; genus Nerophis; species Nerophis lumbriciformis. The sequence goes on along the minus strand of NC_084574.2, from coordinate 31,665,184 downwards.
AATATTTGATTCATGCGATTACACTGACAATTGTTGTGTTTTAGACAGCAATATTGTTCAATTGAGGACACTTATTATCTATGTCTAGCTTGTGTGCTATTCTGTGCTTAGCTGTTGTGTAGCTGCTAGCTCCTAGCAGCCTATAGCCTCTCATGTTTACTTTTTGTAACTGAATTAACTCAAATACCAGAAAATATCAAACTTGTGTTTATTGGAGGACATTTAGACGTTAACTGGCTGCCCAGCTTTGCAGAAGTAAACCCGCTGCAGGACTGCTTAGATTGGAGTTTGTATCAGAGATTTTAGATGCAAACCGATACCATCCCATGCTTGTTTTTACAATATCAAATCAGCACACCCCTAACCTAACAATCTGCATGTCACCTTGACTTATGATTTCAAAGTAAGTTATCCATCAGCAACAGATCCAATAAATATGAGGCAATTTAACGCTTACATTCATACACAGTATATTTACAGTTATTTGGGGCGGAGTGGCTCAGATGATAGAGCTTGCCAGCAACTGGAGGGTTCCATAGGTTCGTATCCAGCTTTTGATATCCTAGTCATTGCCTTTGTGTCCTTGGGCAAGACACTTCACCCACCTTGCTCCCAGTGCCAACTACACTGATGTATGAATGTTTGAGGCACAACCATCCATCCATCCATCCATCTTCTTCCGCTTATCCGAGGTCGGGTCGCGGGGGCAGCAGCCTAAGCAAGGAAGCCCAGACTTTCCTCTCCCCAGCCACTTCGTCCAGCTCCTCCCGGGGGATCCCGAGGCGTTCCCAGGCCAGCCGGGAGACATAGTCTTCCCAACGTGTCCTGGGTCTTCCCCGTGGTCTCCTACCGGTCGGACGTGCCCGAAACACCTCCCGAGGGAGGCGTTCGGGTGGCATCCTGACCAGATGCCCGAACCACCTCATCTGGCTCCTCTCGATATGGAGGAGCAGCGGCTTTACTTTGAGCTCCCCCCGGATGACAGAGCTTCTCACCCTATCTCTAAGGGAGAGCCCCGCCACCCGGCGGAGGAAACTCATTTCGGCCGCTTGTACCCGTGATCTTGTCCTTTCGGTCATGACCCAAAGCTCATGACCATAGGTGAGGATGGGAACGTAGATCGACCGGTAAATCGAGAGCTTTGCCTTCTGGCTCAGCTCCTTCTTCACCACAACGGATCGATACAGCGTCCGCATTACTGAAGATGCCGCACCGATCCGCCTGTCGATCTCACGATCCACTCTTCCCTCACTCGTGAACAAGACTCCGAGGTACTTGAACTCCTCCACTTGGGGCAAGATCTCCTCCCCAACCCGGAGATGGCACTCCACCCTTTTCCGGGCGAGAACCATGGACTCGGATTTGGAGGTGCTGATTCCCATCCCAGTTGCTTCACACTCGGCTGCGAACCGATCCAGTGAGAGCTGAAGATCTTGGCCAGATGAAGCCATCAGGACCACATCATCTGCAAAAAGCAGAGACCTAATCCTGCAGCCACCAAACCAGATACCCTCAACGCCCTGACTGCGCCTAGAAATTCTGTCCATAAAGGTTATGAACAGAATCGGTGACAAAGGGCAGCCCTGGCGGAGTCCAACCCTCACTGGAAACGTGTCCGACTTACTGCCGGCAATGCGGACCAAGCTCTGACACCGATTATACAGGGAGCGAACCGCCACAATAAGACAGTCCGTTACCCCAAACTCTCTGAGCACTCCCCACAGGACTTCCCGGGGTACACGGTCGAATGCCTTCTCCAAGTCCACAAAGCACATGTAGACTGGTTGAGGCACAACTCCCTTGCAAAAGACATTGTTATTCTCAATGGGAAATTCCTAAAAAAAAAAAAAAAAAAAAAAAAAAAAAATATATATATATATATATATATATATATATATATATATATATATATATATATATATATATATATATATATATATATATAAATATATATATATATATATATATATATATATATATATAAAAAACAAAAACAAACAAACAAACAAAACAAAAAACAACAACAAAAAAACAAAAAACAAACAAAAAAAACTAAAAAAAACTAAATAATAATACCAAAAAAAAAACAAAACAAAAAAAAAAAATATATATATATATATATATATATATATATATATATATATATATTAATAATAATAAAATAAAACAATAACAAAATAAATAAACTTACTGAAAATAAGTTTGACACCCCTGTCTTTAAGTAACTTAATGACATTTACCAATATTATCTTTGGTTTTCCCAGTGTTCGGAAAAACAGCGTTACATATTAACGATGTTACTACCGTTATTTTTTCTAGTCACAAGTCATCTAATTAATTACCTTTATGCAGTGGCGGGCCGTGCGTTTCCCACCTAGGCCTTCAGTGATGTCCGACTTCAATGATTACTTCTCAAAAAAACCATCATTGACGTCACCACATGACCATTGCTGGAGAAATACTATACGGAAATAAATTTACGTTTCTGGTTCCTTGTTTCTCGTAGTCCACACTGATCTATGTTCTTTTTGCCAACTGTTCCGACTAAAGGGACTATCTCACCTGCACGTTGCTTGCTGTCTTTGCATTCTGGGTTCAGGCCAACAATCGTAATGCGCCACCAATAGGAAATACATATTTTACACACAAATATATTTACATATATATATATGTATATATATATATACAGTGCAGGCCAAACGTTTGGACACACCTTCTCCTCATTCAATGCGTTTTCTTTATTTTCATGGCTATTTACATTGTAGATTGTTGCTGAAGGCATCAAAACTATGAATGAACACATGTGGAGTTATGTATTTAACAAAAAAAGGTGAAATAACTGAAAACATGTTTTACATTCTAGTTTATTCGAAATAGCCACCCTATGCTCTGATTACTGCTTTGCACACTCTTGGCATTCTCTCGATGAGCTTCAAGCAAACCATTTCAGGTGACTACTTCCTGAAGCTCATCGAGAGAATGCCAATTCAGAGCAGAGGGTGGCTATTTTGAAGAAACTAGAATATAAAACATGTTTTCAGTAATTTCAACTTTTTTTGTTAAGTACATAACTCCACATGTGTTCATTCATAGTTGTGATGCCTTCAGTGACAATCTACAATGTAAATAGTCATGAAAATAAAGAAAACGCATTGAATGAGAAGGTGTGTCTAAATGTTTGGCCTGTACTGTGTGTGTGTATATATATATATATATATATTTTAAATTTATTTATTTTTGTATTTATTTATTTTATAATGTTTTTTTGTAGGCCAATTCAGAGGAATTCACACACATTTACCACAATACATTATTTTTATCACACACATAGACACAAACACGCACCCTCACACACACAAGCACACAAACACACACAGACACACACGCACATTTTTTAGTTTAATCCCGCTAAATTAAACCCTGGCATGTTTAAAGGGCTGCGATGAGGTGGCGACTTGTCCGGGGTGTACACCGCCTTCCGCCCGATTGTAGCTGAGATAGGCTCCAGCGCCCCCCGCGACCCCGAAGGGAATAAGCGGTAGAAAATGGATGGATGGATGGATGTTTAAAGGGGAACTGCACTTTTTGGGAATTTTGCCTATCGCTCCCTTGTCTCTTGATCTCTGTGTTTTGTTCTCAGTCCTAGGACATCTAGAATCTGTCCGTAAGGAGGGGGGTATACTGCCACGGCGCATGCGCAGTCCCGCATGCCTTCTGCTGCGAGCATGGCTGGCGCCTCCGCTGGAAGCACGCCAGGACACGTCACTGCTCACTCTGGCCGCAATGCGGCCACACGCCGGCAATGATGCAGGGAATCTGCAATCTCCGCACCTGGGACTAATGAGGGCGGGCAGCATAAAGACCAGCGGACCCGAAAATCCTTTGCCCGAACGTAATCATCTGTTCCCGTAGTAAGCATCCCGTCTCTGGCTTCCCTCCCGCGTACTTGATCTCTCTCTGTGTCTTCCCAGTTCCCGTGGCTTATGTTCCTTGTGTTTCCCGCAGTACTTCCCGTGTCTCCCGTGATCGAGCTGTGTGCCTCGACTTCCCTCTGGACTTTGGACTGCCTCCCTCGATCCTCGACCCCTGCTTGGACACGGACCCTTTTGACGCCTCGCTATACCCCCCGACAACCTGCCTGTCTCTCGCCTTGTCTGCTTCCTCACTCAACACCCATGGTAATGCACAACAGTTACTTCCACACTTAGTTACACACCATACACACTCTTGGATTTCATCACACTCCATTCCATTGTTGTTTAACTAATATTATTGTTTTTATATATATATATATATATATATATATATATATATATATTATAAATCATAGAGCTACTACGCCCTCTTGTGGTCTGTGCCGTCTACTCTCCCCGTAGACGTAACAGATTCAGCATTATTGTGTGTGTTGCGTGCATTTGCTTTTCTTTATACATATGTTTTATAGTATGAGTCTGTGATAAGTCAAAAAGGGTCGAGGCTCACTGCTTCAAAGGATTAGCAGAGTGAAAATTGGAAGAAATGCATTTACATGCACAAGCCAATCAGATGTTTTCTTCTTTGCAGAGCGTAAACCTCACCCAGTCTTGTCCTGGGACATAAGTGTCTTCCCTTAAAGGACACGTCAACATTGATGGATGTCTTCCCAGGGTGGCTTCTCTGTCATTGTTAGGTCACTGTTCTTCCATTGCTTCTAAAATAAGTCATCCTGACTGTGCAGCGTGTTCCTTTTTGGCTTTAACGCAAACATAAACAGACATTTGTATGTGAGTCCTCAAAATAAAAGTTCCAGCTGTTCATGATCAGAGACCTGCTATGGGAGCTGGATTGAACTGTCAACAAATTGGGCATGAATATATAATATATATTCAATCATGCATTCATTAATTATAGAGAGGAGGTATTTGGATGGAACCTCAAAATTATAATCTGCTCTGTCTTTTCTCAATTGCATTGACCTTCTTAGTAATGAATTTCCTCAGGTTGCCTTGAGGATCATCACCACTGTGCCGTCTGCAGTAATAGCTGCTCTTATTATTGACAGTTGGTCAGCACAATTTTTACTGCGTCAACTACAGGAAAACTGCTATTAATTTAGCTCACTGGCAGATACAGCTCAACACAATTTAAGTTATTTTATTTTTATAAATATAGAATTCAGTAAAATTCATATTCCTGCTACACCCATTAGACCGTTTGCAGTAAAAGGTTAGTTAAAGTGGAACTGCACTTTTTTGGAATTTTGCCTATTGTTCACAATCATTATGGAAAATATGACGTTGGATTATTATACTTTTTTTTTATGCACTCTTACTCGCAAATAAGATTAAATAAAAGTCCCCTGACAGCAGAGCCAATAGGAGCTCCTCTATTTCGCCCATATAATTAATAACCATTCAAAACCCGCCAACAATACTCAATTTAAATTTTATGATTTGAATATTAACAAAGTATTAGTGATATTGTTATTATAAGCGCTAACGCAGACAAACTATTTATAGCAGCAACGTGATCCTATGGAGTGGTCTGCTGCTTCCTTGCTTCCTTGCTCCCTTGCTCCCTTTAAATTTATTCTACATCATAAATCAAGCATCTCACCTAGACAGAATATGTCTGAGTAAGTATTCCGACAAATTGGTACACTTTGACAGCCATTTAGGATGCAAAACTGGCAAAAATGCTTGGTCCCACTTCTGCCTCCCACCCCTTTTCTTTGTGAGGATTATGAGTCATTCTTCACCTAAATGAGAATATACGATCATCCCAGCGGTCGGCATTCTAATGACAGCAGACATTGTACAGTAAGTGATGTTTTATTATGTTTGTTGGCTCTCGTAAAGTCTGCAATGAGCAATAATCAGTGTTGGAAAAAAAAAGCAAACTTTGTGATGCGTTTTTTTTTAATTAATTGTGCTTGAAATGATCGAAATACATAAATATTGAATGTTGTTATAAATGTGCCCATTACTACATTATACTTACATCGTGTATAGAAAATCCTAATGGAGGTGTTTGGAGGTTTTTTTAAGGGGTTTTGTAAGCGGAATTATGCAGCTTCCATAGGCTCCATTATAAGCAGACTTTTGATCGCTTTTATTTAATATTTAGAATAAATAAAAAATAAAAAAACATCCATCATCATGTCTTTCATAATGATCGTGAACGATAGGCACAACTCCAAAAAAATTGCAGTTTTCCTTTAGGAGCCTGTTAATAGTTGTTCATATATCTGCATGTATCAATCCAGTTATTACAGCACTTACTCTGAATAAATAGCTTTTCCAAATTGAATATATTCCAGTAAACTCAAAGACTTTGTCTTATTTCCTGGTCTGCTTGTCGATTAGTCCTAGCACTGCTGCCACCTAATTGGAGATGTGTGTATTATTCAAGCAGGAATTAAAGTGCAATACTGGAAGTGCCCCTGCTGTAATGTTCCCAAATGACAGTTTTGGACTTTGTCATTGTTTTCCACTACCTGCCCTGCATTAGCCCTCTGTTTGCTCCCTTATTGTTGTCAAGTCTAAGTAAACATTTTTACCTGCACATCGTCTCCGCTCTCTGCACCCTGGGCTCACACCCACAGCCAACATGTGGCATTGTGACACCTGCCTCTCACCACCCTCTTTAAATCACTTGCAATAGAATAACAACTCTTTATTAAAAATAACCAAAAGAAACGTGTGCTTTGTGAATAAACTGTCAGAGAAACACATGTGCACTAATTAGACAAATCTACTCAGAAAAATAAGACAGGAAGTAGAAGCTTTTATTTTACTGTGAGACACAGAGTAGAGTGAAGACGTTCATTCTTTTCAGTCAGGAACTGAAGATGCTGAAGTCTAATATTGTTGTTGTTTTCAAATAAATAATAGTACAACATTAATTGTCAGGCTTTTAGACTATTTGTGTTTTCTTTCAGTGGCAGGAAGTCACGATACATCATAATTCTAAATTGTTCAATTCCATTTTTATTTTTTTTAATTCATTCAAAATCAAACAAAACAACATTTAATATAATATTAGAATAAATATTGAATGAAAAGGAGCAGAAAGAAGTATTAACTTTTAAAATCTGCCCTCTAGTCACACAATTACAATATGTGTTGTTTAACTCGAAATACTATTTCATAACATACAACAAAATAAACAAACATGAAAACAATCATTTGATAACAAATTAAATTAAACACAGAAAGAGATTTACATTGGTTTTTTTTCACTATCAAGGTTAAAGGGGAACATTATCACAATTTCAGAAGGGTTAAAACCATCAGTTCCCAGTGGCTTATTTTATTTTTCGAAGTTTTTTTCAAAATTTTACCCATCACGCAATATCCCTAAAAAAGGCTTCTAAGTGCCTGATTTTAACCATCGTTATATACACCCGTCCATTTTCCTGTGACGTCACACAGTGATGCTGATACAAACAAACATGGCGGATAGAACAGCAAGTTTATAGCGACATTAGCTCGGATTCAGACTCGGATTTCAGCGGCTTAAGCGATTCAACAGATTACGCATGTATTGAAACGGATGGTTGTAGTGTGGAGGCAGGTAGCGAAAACAAAATTGAAGAAGAAACTGAAGCTATTGAGCCATATCGGTTTGAACCGTATGCAAGCGAAACCGACAAAAACGACACGACGGGAGAAAGCGAGGACGAATTCGGCGATCGCCTTCTAACCAACGATTGGTATGTGTTTGTTTGGCATTAAAGGAAACTAACAACTATGAACTAGGTTTACAGCATATGAAATACATTTGGCAACAACATGCACTTTGAGAGTGCAGACAGCCCAGTTTTCATCAATTAATATATTCTGTAGACATACCCTCATCCGCTCTCTTTTCCTGGGGGTCTGGCGGCAGATTTCTTTGACTTTATCGTTGGAAATGCATCTGCTTTGAGTGTCGCAGGATATCCACACATTCTTGCCATCTCTGTCGTAGCATAGCTTTCGTCGGTAAAGTGTGCGGAACAAACGTCCAATTTCTTGCCACTTTCGCATCTTTGGGCCACTGGTGCAACTTGAATCCGTCCCTGTTCGTGTTGTTACACCCTCCGACAACACACCGACGAGGCATGATGTCTCCAAGGTACGGAAAACAGTCGAAAAAACGGAAAATAACAAAACTGATTTGACTCGGTGTTTGTAATGTTTGAGAAAATGGCGGATTGCTTCCCGATGTGACGTCACGTTGTGACGTCATCGCTCCGAGAGCGAATAATAGAAAGGCGTTTAATTCGCCAAAATTCACCCATTTAGAGTTCGGAAATCGGTTAAAAAAATATATGGTCTTTTTTCTGCAACATCAAGGTATATATTGACGCTTACATAGGTCTGGTGATAATGTTCCCCTTTAATGAACAGTTGAACAACATGAACTAGAGATGCGCGGTTTGCGGACACAACCGCGGAGTCCGCGGATTATCCGCGGATCGAGCGGATGAAATTAAAAACAATAAGATTTTATCCGCTCGCGGGTCGGGTCGGGCGGATTAATTAGATATTTTTTTTTATTTTTTATTTTTTTTGCGGGTGGCAGTTAAACCAATTCGGAAATATATATACATAGTTAAATGTTGTTAGCCACATACGAAAAACGAGCAGGCACCTGCTGCATATGCCACAACAGAAGAAAAAAAAAGAAAAGAGATGGACACTTTTACGGAGCGGAGAAGGGACGCCTCGCCGCGGTCCGGGACCGAGGCCCCTTCCCCCGAAAGGGCCCCACCGGGAGCCGTAGCTGAGGCGATCCGCGAGAAGGGCCCGACGCACGTCCAGGGTCACTACCGCGCCCACCGCACCGACACCCCGCCTCGTCCGCTTTCGCAGTGCGCTCACGAAAGGGGTGGGGCTCACCCTGGTTGATATAGAGAGCAGGACGGTGGCCATGGAATTTCATTTAAGGTTTGTGATAAACCATCAAACTCATTCGTTAAAAGGACTCTATAGTAATATAAAGCAAATTTTTCTGGACATTATCATGCAAGAAAAGTTTATTTTTGGGATCGCGATCACCGCGTAATGATTTTTAAAGGTTGCATTACATTATTAACTGTCCCATGTGATCAGCCAGTGCGATTGGAAGTCCATGCTCAATTATTGCCTCCGTAAATAAAACTTCGGCATTTATCACATCCAAAGAATCTGTTTGGGCGACGAAAAACGTTGAAAGTTTTCCACTTGTATCGCTAGCAACGGCATTAGACTTGTGTTTTTTTGTCCCAACGTGGTCTTTTACATCGCTAATTCCTCCGTGTCCGATCGAAAAATCTTGTCTGCACATGGTGCAATTCGCGTAGTTTTCACCCTTTTTTTTTTTTTTTAATTAATATTAGATATATAACAACGGGCGGATGGCGGGCGGGTGCAGTTCTGATCAAACGTTACATCGGGTGGATGGCGGATGGTTGACGACTTTCTGACGCGGTTGCGGATGAAATAAATTGCCTATCCGCGCATCTCTAACATGAACATTTGTATATTCTAAACCAGTGATTTTCAAACTTATTTGACCAAGTACCACCTCAGAAAAAACATGGCTCTCCAAGTACCACCGTAATGACCAACATTAAAATACAGTAGCGTAGTAGGTCTACATATTCATTAAAAACAAGGCAGCGTTTTTTTTTTATCAACAAGTATATTTGATATTTGTGGCCACTGTAACAGTACACACACTGCACAAACATCCCCAACAATGATACTCCATACAGTTTATATTTACAAACTTCTTTGGTCACAGTTTCAGCATCACTGATCGAAACTGTTACAAACCTCATCCATGTTGGCCTCCTGGCAATCTACTTTTATTCCCTGTGTTTCTTATTAACAGGCAAATTGTATTTTACATGGAAAGTGCAATATTTGAGTAGAGTACCAAAATAGAACCCTCCTTAAACGTAATGGAAAGCACAGACTGAGTGATCCAGTTGAGTCACTGCTCTCACCCCACAACCCATGTATGTTGGTTCGTCATCATCACTATCATTATCATTGGTGTCATGTCCTAAGACATGACAAGACAGCACTTTCGTATGTGCACATGCGTTCAAGTAGTCACTTGTCGTCAGATCTCATTTCCTCTCTTGAGATGGAAATACCTGAAAGGTATGAAGCTCTTCTGTCAGGCTTGTCCCTGACAGTTTGGTCAAGTTTTAGTTTTTCCTCTGTCATTTCCTGTCAACGCTCTTATTTTGGTTCTGTTTCCTGTTTCTCCCTGAGTGCTGTGTCCCTTCAGCTGTGGCTGATTGGCACCTGGCCACACCTGGTGTCAATCAGCCAGCTGCTATTTATACCTGCCCTACCCTCCAGTCACGGCTGGATCATTGTCGTTCCTACCTGTCGTGTCGTTGTTCTTAATACTTGTCGTTGTAGCTCTGTCTACTTTTGGTTTCACTCTGCTCATGTCCTAGTTCCTTCGTGTCACAGTAAGTGTTTTTGGTTTCTTGTCCACAGTTAGCCTCTGTGCTATTTTAGTTCATAGCCAAGTTTGTTCTCCGCCTTGTGCGCGCCTTTTGTTACCTTTTCGTTTGTTGTTTTGCCTTAGTGTATAATTAAATCATGTTTTCTCGTACAATGCCTTCCGCCTTCTCTGCATCTTGGGGTTCGTCACCTACAAACTCTGACAGATATAACAGGATAATGCATATATTTATCATTTGTTTTCAAAACACTTACTGTGACACGAAGGAACTAGGACATGAGCAGAGTGAAACCAAAAGTAGACAGAGCTACAACGACAAGTATTAAGAACAACGACACGACAGGTAGGAACGACAATGATCCAGCCGTGACTGGAGGGTAGGGCAGGTATAAATAGCAGCTGGCTGATTGACACCAGGTGTGGCCAGGTGCCAATCAGCCACAGCTGAAGGGACACAGCACTCAGGGAGAAACAGGAAACAGAACCAAAATAAGAGCGTTGACAGGAAATGACAGAGGAAAAACTAAAACTTGACCAAACTGTCAGGGACAAGCCTGACATCTTCACTGCTTGGAAATGGAAACTTAGACTCTTGCACGTGGGACAGGCTGGGTTTTGTTGGGTACGCCACGACTGCATGAATTTGAAGGACATGTCACTTGACAGAAGAGGGCCAATTGAGGTGGAGGTGGTTTAAAAAAGCTATTCAAATAAGATTTCGAAGATGAGTCCAATGCCCGTTTTCAGCTTGTGCAATCTGTGTTGGCCATGCGATGAGGTGGCGACTTGTCCAGGGTGCGCCCCGCCTTCCGCTCGAATGCAGCTGGGATAGGCTCCAGCACCAGCCGCGACCCCGAGAGGGACAAGCGGTAGAAAATGGATGGATGAATGGATTCAGCTTGTGCAGCGTAGCACGCAAAGGATGTAAGGAGTGTAACTAAAGGCAAAATAACGTTTAAGTCTCCAGGTCATCAGCCCACTTGGTGCCCCCTTGACCATTGAACCAACTGAATGGATTGCTGACAAGGGTGATTCCATTCTACCAACTGTTGTTGTGCTGGCAGAGGTCTCTTTTCTTTGCATCTTGAAAGCTGACAGGTCCTCCCTCCAGGTTGGAATAGCATCTGGAATCCGTCTGGGATCCTTCTACTGAGGCTGCCGCCCACCTCTTCACCATCGGCGTCGCTGTCAGCTTTTGCAGCGAGGCCACCACCAGCTCAGCATCCAGTTCTTCCTCCAACGAGGCCGCCGCCGCTAGCTAATCGTCCAGCGCCGCTGCTGCCAGCTCAATGTCCTGCGAGGCCGCCGCCGCTAGTTCTTCCTCCAGCGAGGCCGTCGCCACCTGCGCTTCCTGTGGGTCTGCCGCCGACGCCACCTCCAGTGCCGCTTCCTGTGGGTCTGCCGGCAACGCCACCTTCTGTGCCGCTTCCTGTAGGTCCAATGCCACCAGCTTTACCTCCGGCCTAGCAGCCTGCGTCGCCTCTAGCCCAGTAGCTTGTTCGCCTCGTCGGCCAAAAATGTAGCCAGTCATGGAAGCCTCCCGCACCATCGGCAGAAACACCCAGGACTTGGGTGTGAAACTTTATGGCTGCTAAGTTTCTGATCCCGCTCACATCTGCCTCCTTGTCGGCCAAAGATATGGACAGTTCATGGACGCCCGCCCTGCCAGCTGCAGCGGCGTTCGACTTGCTGGCGCCACCTGACTGGTCTCCAGTGGCTTCAGGGACACTTGGTCTGGCGACCCACTGTCAATTCTTCCCTTCACCCGTCCGAGACTTTGGACGTTTTCTTTTTTGGGGGAGAGGGTACTGTTTGGACCTGTTAGGGCAGGCCATTCTTTGTTTACTTTTGGGGTGTTTTTCCTGTGTTTTAGGGTTCACTTCCCGTTTTGCGCTTTTATTTTTGTTCCATTTCCCGTTTTGCTTGTATTCTGTTGCATTAGCTTTATCCTGCTTCTCACCTCTGGGTTGTTAGTATTGATTATTCTCACCTGCTGTTAAAGGGGAACATTGTCACAATTTCGTCCCAAGAGCCAGCTTATGTAGCCGAGGATCGGACCGGGGGGAGCTCAAAGTAAAGCCGCTGCTCCTCCACATCGAGAGGAGCCAGATGAGGTGGTTCGGGCATCTGGTCAGGATGCCACCCGAACGCCTCCCTAGGAAGGTGTTTCGGGCACGTCCGACCGGTAGGAGGCCACGGGGAAGACCCAGGACACGCTGGGAAGACTATCTCTCCCGGCTGGCCTGGGAACGCCTCGGGATCCCCCGGGAGGAGCTGGACGAAGTGGCTGGGGAGAGGGAAGTCTGGGCTTCCCTGCTTAAGCTGCTGCCCCCGCGACCCGACCTCGGATAAGCGGAAGAAGATGGATGGATGGATGGATGTCACAATTTCAGAAGGGTTAAAACCATTAAAAATCAGTTCCCAGTGGATTATTTTATTTTTCGAAGTTTTTTTCAAAATTTTACCCATCACGCAATATCCCTAAAAAAAGCTTCAAAGTGCCTGATTTTAACCATCGTTATATACACCCGTCCATTTTCCTGTGACGTCACACAGTGATGCCAATACAAACAAACATGGCCCATAGAACAGCAAGCTATAGCGACATTAGCTCGGATTCAGACTCGGATTTCAGCGGCTTAAGCGATTCAACAGATTACGCATGTATTGAAACGGATGGTTGTAGTGTGGAGGCAGGTAGCGAAAACGAAATTGAAGAAGAAACTGAAGCTGTTGAGCCATATCGGTTTGAACCGTATGCAAGCGAAACCGACGAAAACGACACGACAGCCAGCGACACGGGAGAAAGCGAGGACGAATTCTGCGATCGCCTTCTAACCAACGATTGGTATGTGTTTGTGTGGCATTAAAGGAAACTAACAACTATGAACTAGATTTACAGCATATGAAATACATTTGGCAACAACATGCACTTTGAGAGTGCAGACAGCCCAGTTTTCATCAATTAATATATTCTGTAGACATACCCTCATCCGCTCTCTTTTCCTGAAAGCTGATCTGTCCAGTCCAGTTGGAAATGCATCTGCTTTGAGTGTCGCAGGATATCCACACATTCTTGCCATCTCTGTCGTAGCATAGCTTTCGTCGGTAAAGTGTGCGGAACAAACGTCCAATTTCTTGCCACTTTCGCATCTTTGGGCCACTGGTGCAACTTGAATCCGTCCCTGTTCGTGTTGTTACACCCTCCGACAACACACCGACGAGGCATGATGTCTCCAAGGTACGGAAAACAGTCGAAAAAACGGAAAATAACAGATCTGATTTGACTCGGTGTTTGTAATGTGTTTGAGAAAATGGCGGATTGCTTCCCGATGTGACGTCACGTTGTGACGTCATCGCTCCGAGAGCGAATAATAGAAAGGCGTTTAATTCGCCAAAATTCACCCATTTAGAGTTCGGAAATCGGTTAAAAAAATATATGGTCTTTTTTCTGCAACATCAAGGTATATATTGACGCTTACCGTATTTTCCGCACTATAAGGCGCACCGGATTATTAGCCGCACCTTCTATGAATTACATATTTCATAATTTTGTCCACCAATAAGCCGCCCCGGACTATAAGCCGCGCCTACGCTGCGCTAAAGTGAATGTCAAAAAAACGCTGCGCTAAAGTGAATGTCAAAAAAACAGTCAGATAGTTCAGTCAAACTTTAATAATATATTGAAAACCAGCGTTCTAACAACTCTGTCCCAAAATGTACGCAAATGTGCAATCACAAACATAGTAAAATTCAAAATGGTGTAGAGCAATAAATAGCAACATAATGTTGCTCGAACGTTAATGTCACAACACACAAAATAAACATAGCGCTCACCTTCTGAAGTTATTCTTCATTCGTAAATCCTTCGAATTCTTCGGCTTCGGTGTCCGAATTGAAAAGTTGCGCAAGCGTGGGATCCAAAAATGGCCGGCTCCGCCTCGTCGAAGTCATCGGATTCAGTGTCGCTGTTGATGTGCAGCAGTTCTGTGAATCCTGCCTTCCGGAAAGCTCGGACCACAGTTGTGACCGAAACTATCTGCCCAGGCATTTACGATCCACTGGCAGATGTTGGCGTATGTCGACCGGCGCTATCTGCCCGTCTTAGTGAAGGTGTGTTCGCCTTCGGAGCTGTGTGAAAAAAGCCACCCGGCCTCTTCGCGTAAACTTCCCTTAACCACTCGCTCATCTTTTCTTCATCCATCCATCCCTTCGAGTTAGCTTTTATGATGACGCCGGCTGGAAAGGTCTCTTTTGGCAAGGTCTTCCTTTTGAATATCATCATGGGTGGAAGTTAGCATGGCAAGCTAGAACCACAGTGAAGGATGACTTCTCATTCCCTGTGGTGCGAATATTCACCGTACGTGCTCCCGTTCCACAGTGCGGTTCACAGGAATATCAGCTGTGAAATACGGTAGTAATCCGTGTGCGGATGGAGAGATTGCGTCTTTTTATGAACCGGATCGCTTAGTAGGAGCCATTTTGTGGTCTTTACAGATGTAAACAGGAAATGAAACGTACGGTGATATCCGCGCGTTTTTTCTTCTTCTTCCGGGGGCGGGTGAAGCGCTTCCTGTTCTATGGGGGCGGGTGCTTTCCTTGGCGGTTGCTTGCGTAGAAGAAGAAGCGCTTCCTGTTCTACCGGGAAAAAAGATGGCGGCTGTTTACCGAAGTTGCGAGACCGAAACTTTATGAAAATGAATCGTAATAAAGCGCACCGGGTTATAAGGCGCACTGTCAGCTTTTGAGAAAAATTGTGGTTTTTAGGTCCGCCTTATAGTGCGGAAAATACGGTACATAGGTCTGGTGATAATGTTCCCCTTTAATGAGAAACAAGAGGGCTATTTAAATGAGTCCCCCATAGTTGTTGGTTGTGGGATCATTGTCAATGCAAGTTGGAGGTATGAACATGGTTAGTAAAATTTTTGAGATTCTTGCATTTCATTTGTTTGACATGTCATGCACAGTTTTTTCTTTTATTTTTCTGTTCTATCCCTTCCGCACGTACTTTTGAACATTAACTACTCATTTACCTGCATACTGCCTGCTGTTTTCTACCTTTTTGAGGTTACAACCCTCGCTACAGAGAGCTAACCTGGCATGTAAAGTAAATCTGTACAGTGGACATCTTCAATAACTTACAATATTCTTCTCCCGTGGGACTGAACAGGACAGATTAAAGCAACAGTTTGTAGGGCACAACAAAAGACTAGATTCAGCTAAATGGCAAAGACTCGTATATAGCCCAAGTACAACCGAGTTGTCCATGCTCTCTCTGTACTCTCTTGTAGCCTACACTACTGACATCTTACGTCAGGGGTGCTCATTACGTCGATCGCGATCTACCGGTCGATCTCGGAGGGTGTGTCAGTCGATCACCAGCCAGGCATTAAAAAAATAGTCCTAAAAATGAGCGATCATTTGATTGACATTCACGGCACCCGAGGGTCTTCTGAGATGACGCTGGCTGCTGCCAGCTCATTAAAATTACCGACTGGAAGGCGAGAAACACTTTATTTCAACAGACTCTGGCGCCGTACCTGTCGTCAAAACTCCAAAGACCGACTGCACAGTTGCACAATAAAAGCTCTGCTTCATCCTGCCTGCGCTACCAAAATAAGAGTCTCAGAAAGCTGGCGTGCACAAGCTAGCAAGCTACGGAGTTTGCCGACAATGTATTTCTTGTAAAGTGTATACAAAGGAGTACGGAAGCTGGACAAATAAGATGCCAAAAACCAACCACTTTCATGTGGTATTGGACAGAAAGGAGGACTTTTTTTCTTCTCCATTCGAAAATGCGGACGTTATCATCACCACTGTCTGATTCCAATCAATGCAAGTCATCAGAATCAGGTAATACACCAACTTATATACTTGTCTTCATGAAAGAAAGGAATCTATATGTGTTAAACATGCTTGTATTATCTTTAACCACCTTTAAGTTGTTAACAATATTAACTATTTGTGTTAAACATGCTTGTATTATTTTTAACCACCTTTAACTTGTTAACAATATTAACTATATGTATTAAACATACTTGTATTATCATTAAACACCTTTAATGTATTGACAATATTAACTATATGTGTTAAACATGCTTGCATTATCTTTAAACACCTTTAACTTGTTAACAATATTAACTATATGTATTAAACATACTTGTATTATCATTAAACACCTTTAATGTATTGACAATATTAACTATATGTGTTAAACATGCTTGCATTATCATTAAACACCTTTAACTTGTTAACAAAAACATATATTTCATAAATAAGTGAATATAAATTATATATATGAATGAGGTAGATCCCCACGACTTGATCAATTGAAAAGTAGCTCGCCTGCAGAAAAAGTGTGAGCACCCCTGTCTTACGTATTGGAATCACAATTGTATGCAACATCTACGGTATAATACTTGCAAATGAGACTCAGAAGTGATATAATAATATACCGTATTTTCCGCACTATAAGGCGCATCGGATTATAAGGCGCACCTTCAATGAATGGCATATTTCAAAACTTTGTTCATATATAAGGCGCACCGGATTATAAGGCGCACCTATGTCAACAAAACAGTCAGACAGGTCAGTCAAACTTTATGAATAGATAACAAACCAGCGTTCTGACAACTCCGTTCACTCCCAAAATGAATAAACAGCTGATTTACTCGTGTTACGTAAAACAAACGTGCAATCACAATATAGTAACACGTGAAATAGTGCAGAGCAATAACAATATATCAATAACTCAACGTTGCTCAAACGTTAATGTCACACAACACAACACACTAAATAAAAATGTAAAGCTCACTTTATGAAGTTATAGCTCATTCACAACTCCCTCGAATTCTTCCTCTTCAGTGTCCGAATTAAACAGTTGAGCGAATACGGCAGTCGCCAGTCGTCATTAATGGAGTCAGTGTCGTTGCCGTTTATTAGTTCAGTGACAATTCCTGCCTTCCTGAAAGCTCGGACCACAGATGAGACTGAATCAGCCCAGGCATTTACGATCCACTGGCAGATAGTGGCGTATGTCGTCTGGCGCTGTCTCCCTGTCTTGGTGAACGTCACGTGTGTTCGCCTTCTGTCATCCACTGTTCCCACGCAGTTAGCAGTCTAGCTTCGAATGCCCTGTTGACACCAATATGTAGCGGCTGGAGGTCTTTTGTCAATCCACCCGGAATGACGGCGAGTATTGAATTAAGCGCGTAAGCGTGTCTCTTAATGTGATGTTATGAGCTAGCAAATATAACAACTACACTACCCAGCATGCAACGATAGTGACGAGCATGCGCGGTAGCCCTGAGAAGCGTTGTTGTATGCTGGCAGTTAGAATGTGGTTATGAGCACGCTGTGAGTAAACGTTGAGAACTCAGTTAACACGCCTCGTCTGCATTATTTATAATCAGACAGACAACACACTTAATAGGAGCCATTTTGGGGTCTTTACATAAACACACAAATGGAAATGAAACGTCACATATCCCAGCATGCACCGCGCGCTTCTTCTTCTTCTACGGGGAAAAAAGATGGCGGCTGTTTACCGTAGTTGCGAGACCGAAACTTTATGAAAATTAATATTAATATTAACCCATATATAAGGCGCACCGGATTATAAGGCGCACTGTCAGCTTTTGAGAAAATTTGTGGTTTTTAGGTGCGCCTTATAGTGCGGAAAATACGGTATATGTTCATGTCCTGGTTGAATCAAAATATTCACAGGCATTTTTCTGATGCCTTTGTTAAACGTGCGCAGATTGCATAGAACTGCTGTGTGGAAGCAACATGTTTTTTTCCCTGAAATAGCAGTACAGTTGAACGGAGAACTTCAGGTTGTAAATTTCCCGCAGTGTGAACAAGGTCTTTGTTGAACATATTACTAGGAACACACCGTGGACACTTGAGAACAGGTCAATACACTCATGCTGACTACATTCCAGTCTTTCTAAACCAAGCAATTGCTTCTTCGATCATAGTAATAATATAGAAGTAAACAAAGAACAAAATAAGATGTTTATTTGACCTCCCATCTTTGAGCACTTCCATTTAACAGGGTTGTCTAATCCGTTTGTACTTCACGGTTCAGTTGACAATGCACGGTTCATTGTGACTGAGTTTGCACTTTGTATTTTCCCCTCAATGGATGGCCGTGACCTGGAAGAATGAGTCCTGTCACATTATGTTGGGTGTACTAAGGCAGAAAGCGTTGGCATTGTTCTTGTTTATCATGCAGTTAAACAATGCTCAACTGCTGGTGTGATTAATGCATAAATAGGAACGGAGAAAAAAAAGAGCAGTGGGGCTTTATGGACAAAAGTTGGATGAATAATTTATATTTTTTAAAGGATGATTTGGAATTTCTGAAAGGGCCACTCATATCCATCATTTATATTGTTCGTCACTGGGAACATATTCACAGCCGTGCTCTCCGGAGAACACACGTGAATCTCAAGCAGGCTCCTGAAAGCAGAGTGCAATTTAGAGACCGAATAATTAAACAGCCGGACAATATTCAGGAAAATGAACGCAAATTCAAAGAAGCAGCTGCAGCACAGTCGAGGAATATTGGAATATTTATTTCAAGTCAACTTTATTGGAGCGTCTCATAGCGCGATAAACACAGCAGTAGTTTCTGGTAATAACACATAACACAATAATCATCAATTAAATAGGAAGGTTTGCAACGACCTCACATTTTTTACAAGTTGCTTTAGTTTTTTGTTTGACTTTAAATTGTATGCAAACCCAAGCAATGTTCCCTATTACAAACCCCGTTTCCATATGAGTTGGGAAATTGTGTTAGATGTAAATATAAACGGAATACAATGATTTGCAAATCCTTTTCAACCCATATTCAATTGAATATGCTACAAAGACAACATATTTGATGTTCAAACTCATAAACTTTTTTTTTTTTTTTTGCAAATAATAATTAACTTAGAATTTCATGGCTGCAACATGTGCCAAAGTAGTTGGGAAAGGGCATGTTCACCACTGTGTTACATGGCCTTTCCTTTTAACAACACTCAGTAAACGTTTGGGAACTGAGGAGACACATTTTTGAAGCTTCTCAGGTGGAATTCTTTCCCATTCTTGCTTGATGTACAGCTTAAGTTGTTCAACAGTCCGGGGGTCTCCGTTGTGGTATTTTAGGCTTCATAATGCGCCACACATTTTCAATGGGAGACAGGTCTGGACTACCGGCAGTCCAGTCTAGTACCCGCACTCTTTTACTATGAAGCCACGTTGATGTAACACGTGGCTTGGCATTGTCTTGCTGAAATAAGCAGGGGCGTCCATGGTAACGTTGCTTGGATGGCAACATATGTTGCTCCAAAACCTGTATGTACTTTTCAGCATTAATGGCGCCTTCACTGATGTGTAAGTTACCCATGTCTTTGGCACTAATACACCCCCATACCATCACAGATGCTGCCTTTTCAACTTTGCGCCTATAACAATCCGGATGATTCTTTTCCTCTTTGGTCCGGAGGACACGACGTCCACAGTTTCCAAAAACAATTTGAAATGTGGACTCGTCAGACCACAGAACACTTTTCCACTTTGTATCAGTCCATCTTAGATGAGCTCACGCCCAGCGAAGCCGACGGCGTTTCTGGGTGTTGTTGATAAACGGTTTTCGCTTTGCATAGGAGAGTTTTAACTTGCACTTACAGATGTAGCGACCAACTGTAGTTACTGACAGTGGGTTTCTGAAGTGTTCCTGAGCCCATGTGGTGATATCCTTTACACACTGATGTCGCTTGTTGATGCAGTACAGCCTGAGGGATCGAAGGTCACGGGCTTAGCTGCTTATGTGCAGTGATTTCTCCAGATTCTCTGAACCCTTTGATGATATTACGAACCGTAGATTGTGAAATCCCTAAATTCCTTGCAATAGCTGGTTGAGAAAGGTTTTTCTTAAACTGTTCAACAATTTGCTCAGGCATTTGTTGACAAAGTGGTGACCCTCGCCCCATCCTTGTTTGTGAAAGACTGAGCATTTCACGGAATCTACTTTTATACCCAATCATGGCACCCACCTGTTCCCAATTTGCCTGTTCACCCGTGGGATGTTCCAAATAAGTGTTTGATGAGCATACCTCAACTTTATCAGTATTTATTGCCACCTTTCCCAACTTCTTTGTCACGTGTTGCTGGCATCAAATTCTAAAGTTAATGATTATTTGCAAAAAAAAAAAAAAGTTTAAGAGTTTGAACATCAAATATCTTGTCTTTGCAGTCTATTCAACTGAATATGGGTTGAAAATGATTTGCAAATCATTGTATTCCGTTTATATTTACATCTAACACAATTTCCCAACTCATATGGAAACGGGGTTTGTAGAAATAATGTAACTCCATTTTACCCCAGAAAACAGAAAACATTTTCAGTGATTCTACAGTTGCATAATGTTACCAGAATAAGTTATAATCAGTAAAAAGAAAAACATATTCAGTCTAAGCCTGGGCCCAAGGGGGGAAAAAACCTCATAGCCATAGCACAAATAAACATGTGTGTAAGAGGGAAACATCAAAGAACACAAAGGACATTAAATACATTAAAAGAGCAGAGCTGATGCAACCAGCTGCCACTCCAGCAGTGCCATGTCTACATACTGCTACAAAAGTAAAAGTAAAACATCAAATAATAATTAACCAATAATATATAGCGCACACACGATTGCACCATGCATAGACAAGAAACCAAACAAAAACATAATCCTGACACCCATCATATACTATACCCATCATCTGCTAGGGTGGGGGGGAGCATGGCCAGAGACAGGAGCAGACCCAACAAAGCAACCAAGAAAGCCAACTTCACCCTCGGCTGCCCACCAACTGGTCAGTATCCAGTCCGCATGGATGAGCGAGGATGCGTCTAAGGAGACCGAGGTGTCCGATACCTGCTCATTCAGCCAAGACACTGTGAAGCTTGTCCGTCCTGGCGCTCAGCACTAGCTCCGCAGCCCTGTCTCTTCATCCGCATCTCCTCCAGTCTTTCCAAACCAACTCTGGTGTGGCAAATACCCAGCAGCTGGTCTTAATGGCCAAAAGGCTTCCGGGAGGCAGATCCAGAAGTTTAAGTTATAGGATTTGGACATACCATTTCATATAATTGTAATGATTTTGATCGATGGGTATCGAAAACCACCGTTCTGACACGTGCTAAATAAAACACAACATAGTTGGAGCAAAACGGTGATGAGTGTTGATGAATCACATTATATGGGCTAAAAAAACGATACTTGCATTTTCTCCTCCCAGTATTGTGGGCGTTTTGATGATCAGCATACATTTTGCATATTAATGAAGACAGGGATGCCTACTGGATGGCACGCCTTATTCTCCTCCCTTAAGAGAAGCGATCCACCTTGCACGCGTTTAGTAGATCACCTTTGGTGTGCTATCAGGTTTGCATGTGTTTTAGTACACACAAACCCAAATCAGGCCCACAGTTTTAGAGTTTGCATTTGCTGTTTAGCACTTGTTATTTGGATGTTAGTAGATCAGGCCCTAAGTCCACAATAGACGATCCGTCCCTTCATTTCTGTTTGTGCTTCCTTATTTTGTGTTTATTTCCTATCAGTGCTCTTATTTTGATTTCCATTTTCTGCATGTCTGCGGCTGATTGGCAGCCGGGCCACACCTGGTGCCAATCAGCAGGCTTTTATTTATGCCTGCCTCGCGTGCTCCTTCTCTGTTTTGAGTACATTAAAATAATCTTACCTGATCATCACTCTCCTGGTTCCTGCGTCTTGGGGTCACTACAACTGCAGCCATGCGAGTTCCTGACATAATCCTCCAGCCAGACTGTGACCTCGCGAGAACCCCTGTCGGCGACGTTCAGCCGAAGTTCTGGACCGCACAATTCTTGGAGTACTTGAAAGACAGGTTTGCGCAGTCCCAGCCGACAGCAGGCTCAAACCTTCTCCCTCCGCTGCGGCCGCCAGTTCCGGCTCACCGCCCGACTTGGCCACCGCCCCCATCTTCTCTGTCTGCTGCTACGCGATCTCCTGTACCAGCTCCACGGCGATTTCCTGTGCCGGCACCGCGTCGAGCACCAGTTCCCACACCGCGTCGACCGCCGGCCCCTGCACCACCTCGACCACCAGTTCCTGCATCTTGGGGTGACTACAACTGCAGCCATGCGAGTTCCTGACATAATCCTCCAGCCAGACTGTGACCTCGCGAGAACCCCTGTCGGCGACGTTCAGCCGACGTTCTGGACCGCACAATTCTTGGAGTACTTGAAAGACAGGTTTGTGCAGTCCCAGCCGACAGCAGGCTCAAACCTTCTCCCTCCGCTGCGGCCGCCAGTTCCGGCTCACCGCCCGACTTGGCCACCGCCCCCCATCTTCTCTGTCTGCTGCTACGCGATCTCCTGTACCAGCTCCACGGCGATTTCCTGTGCCGGCACCGCGTCGAGCACCAGTTCCCACACCGCGTCGACCGCCGGCCCCTGCACCACCTCGACCACCGGTTCCTGCATCTTGGGGTGACTACAACTGCAGCCATGCGAGTTCCTGACACTTACTCCCAAATAAAAGCATTTCCCTCTATAATTTTCACAACATAACATGTCCTTGACAGTAAGGGTAATTACATACTGTTATTATACGTGAGTGCATATTGATTTTAAGTGTTGGGGGAAAATCTGCACGTACACATTTTTGACCATCAGACCAGATTCTCAGTTTAAAATTGTGATATACTTTGCAATAATGGCCAAATAGGCCTGCTTTTTCAGTGAAACATCTGAAGGTCGTGTTCCCACTCAGAATGCTGGACCACGTACAGCAGGCGCCAGAGGCATACCACTAGAGATGCTCAGAAAATTCTCAAGACCACCTGAGAGGATAAACACACTGACATCAGCATCTTAGAGGAAGCCAACATGCCCACCATCACCGCATTGCACACCAAATTCCTCGGGCTGGTCATGTGGTCAGCAGGCTTCTATTTATGCCTGCCTCCCGTGCTCCTTCTCTGTTTTGAGTACATTAAAATCTGCACATACATGTTTTTGACCATCACACCAGATCATTGGCTATTGGGTCACTACAACTGCAGCCATGCGAGTTCCTGACATAATACTTGAGCCAGACTGTGACCTTGCGAGAACCCCTATCGGCGACGTTCAGTCGACGGTCTGGACCGCACAATTCTTGGAGGACTGGAAAAGTTTATGCACACAAAACAAGTACTATACTCCCAGCTCCTGACAGGAAAATGTACAAAAGAAAAGGGTTAGGAACAATATCAAAACAATGGTCTAAAAGTACCACATACTGTAGAACAGGGGTCACCAACCTTTTTGAAACCAAGAGCTACTTCTTGGGTACTGATTAATGCGAAGGGCTACCAGTTTGATACACACTTAAATAAATTGCCAGAAATAGCCAATGCGCTCAATTTGCCTTTAACTCTATGTTATTATAAATAATTAATGATATTTATCTTAATGATTTCTCACAATAAATATATATAGAAACAGATGAATATCAATATGCAACACTTTATTTTTATATTTTCTCCAAGTGCACATTTTTCAAATTGAACATTTTCAAATGATCACTTCTAAGACAGTCTTGTGAAATCACAATATCCCATTTTAACTAGCTAGCCACTAACATTTTTATAAAAGAGGAGAAAACACGAAAAAAAATGAAAATTAAATTTTGAAACATAGTTTATCTTCAATTTCGACTCTTTAAAATTCAAAATTCAACCGAAAAAAAGAAGAGAAAAACTAGCTAATTTGAATCTTTTTGAAAAAATTAAAAAAAGAATTTATGGAACATCATTAGTAATTTTTCCTGATTAAGATTAATTTTAGAATTTTGATGACATGTTTTAAATAGGTTAAAATCCAATCTGGACTTTGTTAGAATATATAACAAATTGGACCAAGCTATATTTATAACAAAGACAAATCATTATTTCTTCTAGATTTTCCAGAACAAAATTTTTAAAACAAATTCAAAAGACTTTGAAATAAGATTTAAATTTGATTCTACAGATTTTCTAGATTTGCCAGAATATTTTTTTTTGGAATTTTAATCATAATAAGTTTAAAGAAATATTTCACAAATATTCTTCGTCGAAAAAACAGAACCTAAAATGACGAATTAAATTACAATTTATTTATTATTCTTTACAATAAAATACAATTTTTTACTTGAACATTGATTTAAATTGTCAGGAAAGTGTCATGACTTGGACTGTGGAGTTTTTGTTTTCCCAAGATGCAAAAGGATTTGGATCGGACATGGCTTGAAGGTAAATACATTTTTAATAATAACACTCAAAAGAATAAAAGGCGCGCTCAAGGCGGATGTACAAACTTGACTAATGAAAACAAAAGACTTGCACGGGGGCAAAAAACTATGAACAATAAAAAACACTAACTGTGGCAATAATAAACAAACTTACTTGGCATGGACATGAAGTGCGCAGACGTGGACAGAGTGTGACAGGGGACATAAATGCGAGGATAGCAGGGTGAGAAAGGCTATGACTCCAGGACGAACAACAGAAAATGAAAAGCTTAAATAACACAGACATGATTAACAACAGGTGCGTGACTCAAAACAGGTGCGTGACATGACAGGTGAAACTAATGGGTAACTATGGTGACAAGACAAGGGAGTGAAAAAGCCAGAAACTAAACAAAACATGACTAAGACAAAACATGATTACACAGACATGACAGAAAGAAGAGGAAGGAATTTAAAAGGTAATTAAAGCTGCAAGCAGCGTTGGACGGGCCCGCGTATTTGGCAGGTGCTAGTCCTAAGTGTCCCAATACTTTTGTCTACTTGTAGTCTGAAGTGTCCCAAGACTTTTGTCTAGTGTACCTACCTTGTCTGCATTGTGTGGGCACGTTAGTGCTTCCTGCTTTTGAGCAGCCATCTAGAAAAAACAGCATTGCAGCAGCATCAGCGCTGCGGGTCTTTGAAGGGTCATAAAATCAAAACCGGAGCAGTTATAAAAAAACTGTTCTGTTAATGTATGCACAAGGGTTTAAGCTCTCTCCTGTGTTAGTTTGAAGCCGAAACGACAAACGCGCTCAGAGGAGATAGTTTTTGAAGGAAGGTGACCGGTTTGTACAAAATAATTGTTTAGAAGGGGGAATAGCAAACTTGCTGTTGATTTTTGCTGGGGGTTGTCAATTTATGAAATGTAGGTCTAAGTGAGACCTACGGCGAGGTTTTTGTTTCATGTCTCTCCGACCTTCCCAGTGGGAGTTACAGGCAGTTTTGTAATGTTTTTCTTCCGAGGAGCAGTTTTTTGTGCGTTTTATAAAAAAATTGCTGTAGAGCACAATTTTTAAATTTGGGGTTAGGTTTTTTCATTAGATCACAGTTTTAGCCAGTCCTGATGTGTGTGTTAAGTTTGGTGAGTTTTGAAGCATGTTAAGGGGGTGAAATTACAGCTCAAAGAGGCAAAAGTGACTTTTTTTAGTACTTTTTTGTCTTGAAGGGGGAATTGCCAACTTCCTGTAGATTTTAGCCCGAGAATGTACCATTATGAAAGTTAGGTGTGTTTCATGTCTTTCCGACCTTCCTAGTGGGAGTTACAGGCAGTCTAGTTTTTTTTTTTCCTAGGGGGCGCTAGAGCGCAATTTTGATTTTTGCGGTTTGGTTTTTTTATTAAAAGACAATTTTCGCAGGTCCTGATGGGTGGGTCAAATATGGTGAGTTTTGAAGCATGTTAAGTGGGTCAAATTAGTGCTCGAAGAGGCGGCCGGTATAATAATAATAGTAATAATAATAATAATAATAAAACGTTAGAAATTCAATAGGTCCTTAATAAAAAACGTTAGAAATTCAATAGGTCCTTATGTCCCATTGCATAAGGACTCCCTGTGGGAGTCCTTTTGCAATGGGCCATGGCGGGCCCTAAAAAGGTATATGTGTTTAACAATCCTAAAATCATTTTTAAGGTTGTATTTTTTCTCTAAAATTGTCTTTCTGAAAGTTATAAGAAGCAAAGTAAAAAAATAAATGAATTTATTTAAACAAGTGGAGACAAAGACTTTAAAATATTTTCTTGGATTTTCAAATTCTATTTGAGTTTTGTCTCTCGTAGAATTAAAAATGTCCGGCAAAGCGAGACCAGCTTGCTAGTAAATAAATAAAATTTAAAAAATAGAGGCAGCTCACTGGTAAGTGCTGCTATTTGAGCTATTTTTAGAACAGGCCAGCGGGCGACTCATCTGGTCCTTACGGGCGACCTGGTGCCCGCGGGGCACCGCGTTGGTGACCCCTGCTGTAGAACCTCAGACCCTGGGAGGCCACAGGAACCCAACAAGTTGGCCTGAAGACAGCTTGTTCGATATGGAGCTGCACAATATAACGATGATCTCCAAGACAGAAAGGAGATTTCTTACATCAAAAATAATCCACACCCCTCAGTACCACGGCTGCAACACGCTGATGATGAATATGAAAATGAAAAAATGTACACATTAGTATATGTAATGCATTATTCATTTGCCAATGACACAGTGAAAGATTAGGAGTAATGCTGGAGTGCAGTATTCTTATAAAACAAAAAAACAACATATGTATGAGTTAATACATCGTTGTGATTTATAATGCTGGTCAGCTTGACTGAGTAATTTCATATCGGATATTCAGGTATGAGAAAATGGACAAGGACTACTTACATTTATTCGACTAATGTCATGTATTATTTTGTGTTGTGTTATAGAAGAAAAAAAATCAGCCTCGACAGCAGCGTTCATTTTAATTGGATGTAAAGAGACACAACACAACAACTGGGATTTTATTTAAAAAAATGTTTATGACAGTTCTGGCTTCATCACCCACACAACCCCCAATCACCTGTTCGGCAGTGTGTCCTCATAATATTGTGTCTTATCAATATTTACACTCCAATCTTCACCATACAATCAATTTGAACAGGAATAAATTAAAAACAAATATGTGATTAAATAAATATATTTTTACATTTTCATTTCAAGTCACAAAAAATGCTATTGGTTCTGAGTGGAACATTTGGTAACACTTTAGTATGGGGGAACATATTGTAAGTAACAAAGACTTAATTAAGAGTTATTTGGACACTAAGGGAACATATTGTAAGTAACAAAGACTACATTTGTAGGCATGTCCGATAATGGCTTTTTGCCGATATCCGATATTCCGATATTGTCCAACTCTTTAATTACCGATACCGATATCAACCGATATATACAGTCGTGGAATTAACACATTATTATGCCTAATTTGGACAACCAGGTATGGTGAAGATAAGGTACTTAAAAAAAAAAATTAATACAATAAAATAAGATAAATAAATTAAAAACATTTTCTTGAATAAAAAAGAAAGTAAAACAATATAAAAACAGTTACATAGAAACTAGTAATTAATGAAAATGAGTAAAATTAACTGTTAAAGGTTAGTACTATTAGTGGACCAGCAGCACGCACAATCATGTGTGCTTACGGACTATATCCCTTGCAGACTGCATTGATATATATTGATATATAATGTAGGAACCATCCATCCATCCATCCATCCATCTTCTTCCGCTTATCCGAGGTCGGGTCGCGGGGGCAGCAGCCTAAGCAGGGAAGCCCAGACTTCCCTCTCCCCAGCCACTTCGTCCAGCTCCTCCCGGGGGATCCCGAGGCGTTCCCAGGCCAGCCGAGAGACATAGTCTTCCCAACGTGTCCTGGGTCTTCCTCGTGGCCTCCTACCGGTCGGACATGCCCTAAACACCTCCTTAGGGAGGCGCTCGGGTGGCATCCTGACCAGATGCCCGAACCACCTCATCTGGCTCCTCTCGATGTGGAGGAGCAGCGGCTTTACTTTGAGCTCCCCCCGGATGACAGAGCTTCTCACCCTATCTCTAAGGGAGAGCCCCGCCACCCGGCGGAGGAAACTCATTTCGGCCGCTTGTACCCGTGATCTTGTCCTTTCGGTCATAACCCAAAGCTCATGACCATAGGTGAGGATGGGAACGTAGATCGACCGGTAAATTGAGAGCTTTGCCTTCCGGCTCAGCTCCTTCTTCACCACAACGGATCGATACAGCGTCCGCATTACTGAAGACGCCGCACCGATCCGCCTGTCGATCTCACGATCCACTCTTCCCTCACTCGTGAACAAGACTCCAAGGTACTTGAACTCCTCCACTTGGGGCAAGATCTCCTCCCCAACCCGGAGATGGCACTCCACCCTTTTCCGGGCGTATGTAGGAACCAGAATATTAATAACAGAAAGAAACAACCCTTTTGTGTAAATGATTTTGAATGAAGGGAGGGAGGTTTTTTGGGTTGGTGCACTAATTGTAAGTGTATCTTGTGTTTTTTTTATGTTGATTTAATTAAAAAACAAAACAAAAACAAAAACAAAAAACACGATACAGATACCGATAATAAAAAAAACGATACCGATAATTTCCAATATTACATTTTAACGCATTTATCGGCCTATCTCTATTAAGTTGAGTTATTTGATTAGGGTTAGAGGGTTAGGGCCATGCAGAATAAGGCATTAATAAGTACTTAATAATGACTAATTAAAAGCCAATATGTTACTAATTTGCATGTTAATAAGCAACTAATTAATAGTGACTATGTTCCCCATACTAAAGTGTTACAGAACATTTTTCTTCAAAGTTAAAGAGGAAAAAAAAATAAATGGAGGTGGTCCTTGACTACAGTGTTTTCTTTTTTTCTCTCGAAAGAATTGCGTATGCAGCACGTTACAAAATGTATGGCCTTCTCCCTATAATGACAACTCCTTTTGTAAAGGCTTTCATCGAAGTGCACACAATTCTACAGAACATTACTGTGGGCTACGAAAACGATGGCATGATGATGCTGCTTTAAAGCTTGTGTTAGCTTTTCAGCTATACCATGTACACATGTTAAATCTCACAGATGTGGTAGCCAGTACACACATTTCATTATAGTTCAAGTCCTTGTAAAATAGTCAGGATTCCAACATAAATACACTTACTGTATATTTTGACGTACATTCGCATTTGATGAAAAGGAGAAGCGTATTGTATAAAACAAGGAAAGAAACAAGACTCATGTGCATGGGGTTAGTTCAATAATTACTTGAACACACAAATATTTCATTACATTGTTTTCTCATTTGGCTTAGGTCACTTCAAACCACGACGCATCAGACATACAGCAAGCGTGGTCCAGCAACACAGCACGGCTTTATGGTCGTCATGTTTCAATACGTTGGAGACGCTTTTATAGGGGAACTGGACTTTTTTTGGGGGGAATTTCACCTGCCGTTCACAATCATTATGAAAGACATGACGATGGATAGATTTTTTTTTAAAATGCATTCTAAATATCAAAGAAACGTAAATAAATGGGAGCTCCGCTATTTCGCCAATAAATAACCATTCAAAAACCGCCAACAATACTCCAGTTACATTTTATGATATGCATATTAACCAAGTATTACTGATATTGTTATTATAAGCGCTAACGCAGACAAACTATTTATAGCGACGACATGATCACTACTGTGTGTGCCTACTAGAGATGCGCGGTTTGCGGGCACAACCGCGGAGTCCGCGGATTAT
Organism: Nerophis lumbriciformis; assembly: GCF_033978685.3. Classification (NCBI taxonomy): domain Eukaryota; kingdom Metazoa; phylum Chordata; class Actinopteri; order Syngnathiformes; family Syngnathidae; genus Nerophis; species Nerophis lumbriciformis. The sequence goes on along the minus strand of NC_084574.2, from coordinate 31,635,159 downwards.
CCGCGGATCGGGCGGATGAAATTTTAAAAAATAAGATTTTATCCGCGTGCGGGTCGGGTCGGGCGGATCAATTAGATTTTTTTTTTTTTTTTTTTTGCGGGTGGCAGTTAAACCAATTCGGAAATATATACACATAGTTAAATGTTGTTACCCACATACGAAAAACGAGCAGGCACCTGCTGCATATGCCACAACAGAAGAAAAAGAAAAGAAAAGAGATGGACACTTTTACGGAGCGGAGAAGGGACGCCTCGCCGGTGTCCGGGACCGAGGCCCCTTCCCCCGAGAGGGCCCCACCGGGAGCCGTAGCTGAGGCGATCCGCGAGAAGGGCCCGACGCATGTCCAGGGTCACTACCGCGCCCACCGCACCGACACCCCGCCTCGTCCGCCTTCGCCGCGGCCGGCGTCACGCGCAGCAGGTAAGCAGCTTACCTGCCCGCCACCCACCGAAATTCACATTTCTATCACAATTATCATACTGTAAACATGGTAAGCTAACTTCATTAAAATTAATAGTCCTGTCAATAGCATGGAATTACAATTCAAATGTAGTTTTTTTGTAAGCCTTTCAAAAGAATTCAAAATATGAAAAATTAATGAAAATTAATTTAAGCCATCAGACACTTTGAAAAGTGGCACATCACATCTCTAATGTAATCATTTTAACTGTTCAACAGAAATAGCACTGCAAAAATATTAAGGACATACTTCTGTATTTTGGTAGTTATGCTGTCAACATTTAACAAGATTTCTTCAACTTGGACTTGAAAGCATAAATAGTATAAACACTTTTAACAGTATGTCGTGCTGTGAAATACAGCCGACAGGATTGCGCACCACACAGGAAGCAAGGCCAAAGTGCATGCAGGTGCAGGAGAAGAAAGGACTTCTTTCATTTAAGGTTTGTGATAAACCATCAAACTCATTCGTTAAAAGGACTCTATAGTAATATAAAGCGAATTTTTCTGGACATTATCATGCAAGAAAAGTTTATTTTTGGGACCGCGATCACCGCGTAATGATTTTTAAAGGTTGCATTACAAACATGTAACTGTCCCATGTGATCAGCCAGTGCGATTGGAAGTCCATGCTCAATTATTGCCTCCGTAAATAAAACTTCGGCATTTATCACATCCAAAGAATCTGTTTGGGCGACGAAAAACGTTGAAAGTTTTCCACTTGTATCGCTAGCAACGGCATTAGACTTGTGTTTTTTTGTCCCAAAGTGGTCTTTTACATCGCTAATTCCTCCGTGTCCGATCGAAAAATCTTGTCTGCACAAGGTGCAATTCGCGTAGTTTTCACCCTTTTTTTTTTAAATTAAAGAAAAAACGGATTTTTTATCACTGCACCCGTAACCCGGAATAGGTTGATGAAAACCGTACGAATTACGGGAAAACCGGAGTAGTTGGCAGGTGCCTCACTAATGCCTTGCATCGTCTATATTAGATATACCGGGCGGATGGCGGGCGGATGTAGTTCTGATCAAATGTTAGATCGGGTGGATTGCGGATGGTTGACGACTTTCTGATGCGGTTGCGGATGAAATATTTGCCTATCCGCGCATCTCTAGTGCCTACGTTTACATCATCAAGTGGTCTGCTACTTCCTTGCTTCTTTGCTCCTTGTAAGTTTATTGCAGATCATAAATCATGCATCTCACCTGCACAGAAGAAGTCTGAGTAGGTATTCCGATAAGTTGGTACGCTTTGACAGCCATTTAGGACCCGGAAATGTCCAGAACGACGGGAAAAGACGCTTGGTCCCCACCGTCCCCCAACCCTGTTTCTTCGCGAGGATTATGAGACGTTCTTCACTTAGATGGGAACATATTCACATCCTCGCAGTCGCCATCCTAACGACAGCAGGCCTTCCATAGTAAGTGATGTTTTATTATGCTTGTTGGCTCTCAAAGTCTGCAGTGAGTAATCATCAGTGATGAAGAACAAAAAGCAAATGTGATGCGTTTTTTTAATTAATGCGCCGCATATGCTTAAAATGATCAAAATACGTAAATATTACATTTTACTACCCATTACTACCTGACAAATATACTTACATCATGTATATAAAACCCAAATGGAGGTATTTTGATGTTTTTTTAAGGGCTTTGTAGGTGGAATTGCACGGCTCCCATAGGCTCCATCGTAAGCGAAGTGTTGATCGCATTTATTTAATATTTACAATCATGTCTTTCATAATGATCGTTGGACGATAAGCAAAATTCCCCAAAAATTGCAGTTCCCCTCTAAGTGATGCTCACATTCAATTCGATAATACAAGAAACAGTACAAAATACAAAGATACTGAGAGGATTAATTTGAAGAGTACCACAAATGTGCATCCATTGCAGCAAGTAGACACACGAGCATAACCCCAACAACATAAGTACACTGACACAAACACACTCAAACACTGTACAGTACCATATTTTTTTTTTTTTACTATAAGGCGCACTTAAAATCCTTTCATTTTCTCAAAAATCGACATTGCGCCTTGTTTCTGGTTGTGCTTACCGACCTTGAAACCATTGTATTTGGTACATGGTGCAACGGTAAGTGTGACCAGTAGATGGCAGTCACACATAAAATATACGTGTGGACTACAGGATGATGCCTGTTCAATTGACGTCAGCGGATTATCCATATATGGTAAAGGTTTACCCAAAGTGCTTTGCGCGGGTCCGCCCCTGTAGTCCGACGATGTAGTCCATAAGATCCACCTTTTTTCTCCACCTCTTGTTGTGAAGCATGCATCTGCCGCTGTTGCCATTTCTAATTTAACTTGTAGAATAAAAACTATGGTACAACAAAGATGACGGGGAGAAGACGCTGTTGGAGTGGAGCCACGTAAATAAAACCGCCGACAAAACTGTCAGAAAGCGGCTTGAAGATGGTCTGTAAAACATCATCTATGTAACATTTTGACCCACATGTTATGTAGACCAGTGTTTTTCAACCACATTATGTAATTTCACCTAATTGGGTTAAAAATATTTTTTGCAAACCAGTAATTATAATCTGTCTTGAGCTCGGCAGAGTAACCATATAATACTCTTCCATATCAGTAGGTGGAAGCTGGTAGCTAATTGCTTTTAAATGTCGGGAACACGTCGCGTGAAACGACGATGGTTTGTCATGATCACAATATGCAGACGACAGCGGGAGGCAGTGTGCAGGTAAAAAGGTATCTAATGCTTAAACCAAAAATAAACAAAAGGTGAGTGCCCCTAAGAAAAGGCATTAAAGCTCAGGAGTGGCAATGCAGAACAAAACTAAAACTGAACTGGCGACAAAGTAAACAAAAACAGAATGCTGGACGACAGCAAAGACTTAAAGCGTGTGGGAGCAGCAGACGGCGTCCACAAAGTACATCCGTACATGACATGACAATCAACAATGTCCACACGAAAAAAGATAGCAACAACTTAAACATTTTTGATTGCTAAAACAAAGCAGGTGCGAGGAATAGCGCTCAATGGAAGACATGGAACTGCAACAGGAAAATACCGAAAAACAGGAAAAGCCACCAAAATAGGAGCGCAAGACAAGAAATAAAACACTACGCACGGGAGCACAACCAAAAAACTCAAAGTAAGTCACGGTGTGATGTGACAGGTGGTGACAGTACACCTACTTTGAGACAAGAGCTATAGTGATGCATGCTTGGTTATGGTTTAAAGTCATATCCAACAATTGCGACATTGACTTTTTTACTGTCTACTGAGTTTCATTTCTTAATGATTTCAGAATGAAAAAAATGCGCCTTGGCTCAACAAAGGTTGAAAAACACTGATGTAGACCACAAGGAAGTGTTTTAAATGTAGAAAAAAAAAAAAAATAACCCCTTTAATGCGTCTTATACTCCGGTGTGCCCTATGGTCCTAAAAATAGGGTACATGACTTTCATTTAATCCTTATGTTTGATCATTCTAGATGTCTTAAGTCTTTGAAATGGTCCTTGTCTGTTGTAAAACCATCGATCCCAACACATCAGACGGCAGTTTCCTCCCCTTCCTGCGCCTTCTCTTCCAGACACACATCTTCCGTGGCGGTGTTGGCGTCACCTCTCTTTGAGTAGAAGGAGAAATGGAACGCGTGTTTGCCCCACGAGGGCCGGACTTCCCCCATGCCGTTGCTGTAGGAGACCACCAGTTTGCGGTTCTCCTCCGGTGCCGTGGAGCAGGACGGGCCTTTGTCCGCTTTGTTGAGTTGAAGTGTCCCCAGTGAGCCGCCGCTGGGGTCACTGGTGTTATTGTCATGGAGATCGGGTATATTGCCCGTGGCAATGCTGCCGCTTTTCATGTGCGGCGTCTGGCTGTGGGTGTGACGGTACTCCTCGTCGATGTCCTTACCCAGCTTCCACCTCTTCCACTTTTTGAGCATCTCTGACTGCACCTGGGGGAGGATGCGATTACAGAGCAGTAGCCATATGAAGAGGATTAGGAAGATTAAATAAGGCACTCTAATGGATGGATGTCTCGTTCCAAAAAAATAATAATTTCAAAGTGCATTGCTCACTAGATTGTCAATGTGTCTGTTCCATTAAGTAAACAAATAGAATAAAGTGAATCGAGAACAGAGGTGTCAAACGTACGGCCCGAGGGCCGGATCAGGCCCGCGGGTGTTACGGCGGATGCGCATACTGTCATTCCCTGAGAGAGCTGCTGGAGTGCCCTGCTCAGACCGCGGCCACGCGCCTACACGGCCAATAAATCAATCAATCAATCAATCTTTATTTATATAGCCCTAAATCACAAGTGTCTCAAAGGGCTGCACAAGCCACAACGACATCCTCGGTACAAAGCCCACATACGGGCAAGGAAAAACTCACCCCAGTGGGACGTCGATGTGAATGACTATGAGAAACCTTGGAGAGGACCGCATATGTGGGTAACCCCCCCCCCTCTAGGGGAGACCGAAAGCAATGGATGTCGAGTGGGTCTGACATAATATTGTGAGAGTCCAGTCCATAGTGGATCCAACATAATAGTAAGAGTCCAGTCCATAGTGGGGCCAGCAGGACACCATCCCGAGCGGAGACGGGTCAGCAGCGTAGAGATGTTCCCAGCCGATGCACAGGCGAGCGGTCCACCCCGGGTCCCGACTCTGGACAGCCAGCACTTCATCCATGGCCACCGGACCTGTGCCCCCCCCCTCAAGGAAAAGGGGAGCAGAGGAGAAAAGAAAAGAAACGGCAGATCAACTGGTCTAACAGGGGGGCTATTTAAAGGCTAGAGTATACAAATGAGTTTTAAGATGGGACTTAAATGCTTCTACTGAGGTAGCATCTCTAATTGTTACCGGGAGGGCATTCCATAGTACTGGAGCCCGAATAGAAAACGCTCTATAGCCCGCAGACTTTTTTTATATATATTTAATAAAGACCAGTGTAAAGACCAACGGAGCAGACCATCCAGCGCCGGAACGTAGTTCTCTGTTCACAGTAAGCTTTGTGTCTTTGGCTCCTCTCCTGTGTCTACTCTCCTTGTTCCCTCACTCCTTGTGCTGCCTTGTCGTTTCCCTGTTCCCGCAGTTTTCTCCGTCGCCTTAGAAGTGAGCTGTGCGCCTCACTTCTCTGGATCTCCCTCCGGACCCTGACTGCCTCCCTCGATCCTCGACTTCCCTCGCTTTGGACCCGGACCTTAGGACGCCTCTCTCCAGCCCCACGGATCTCACGCTTGGATCACGGACCTCTTTCTGTCCAGCCCCTTTGGACTTGTTTGCCTCTACAACCAACACACACTAACAACAAACTCCTGGTAAATACTATTTTGTTAATTCCTGCACATAATCTTGCATGCACACGTATAGTAGCATACACACTCCACTCACTCATCTAAAGCTCAACAAACCCTGTTGAGCGAGACTTCCTGTGTTGTGCCGTCTCCTTCCACCTTGTTGTACAGCAGGATGAGTTTGATCAGTATAAAAATGAACCTGAATTTTTTTGAATGAAAGAAAAAGCTGTTCTAAATGTGTCCACTGGATGTCACAATAGCAATTATTTGTATCTTTGTAGATGATGCTACATATGTACAAAATAAACCACATGATGTTAGTACATCAGTCGAGGAAAATGAGCAAACTACATAAATAACATACTGTAATTTTATTTTGATATAAATTTGTTTATCTTGATAGATTGAAAATTAACACCAATGAGTTGACTGATGAACATTATCATATCATTTATTCAGAAAATATAAATAACGACAAAGTATATATACTATTAAACGCAACATGTAAGTGTAAAAAAAACTCAATAACATTATGATTTGTGAATTTTCAGAATGTACTTGTTCTATTTTTAAACCGAAAAAAAAACAATCTGAAGTTGTCTTTATTTTTAAGTTATCGTGCCGTGATTTTACCAGTTCGGCCCACTTGGGAGTAGATTTTTCTCCATGTGGTCCCCGATCTAAAATGAGTTTGACACCCCTGATCTAGAACAAAGGTTTATGAGGAAAAAAAAGGAAAGAAAATCAATTGTTGTCAATAATCTGCACCACAAACGCTCAACATGAGCTCGCCCGTCTTACCTCTTTGTTGACAAAGCAGTACAAGATGGCAACCAGCAAGCCCTGCAAAGAAAATATGAACTGTGAGAAAAATCTTGTGTGTGTGTCTTTTTTATGGATGTTCATTAAAAACACATTTAGTGAGAAGGCACTAGGGCGGCAACCATATTATTTTGATACACAACCAGTCATCAATCAATCAATCAATCAATCAAAGTTAAAGTTAAAGTACCAATGATTGTCACACACACACTAGGTGTGGTGAAATTTGTCCTCTGCATTCGACCCATCCCCTTGTTCAACACCCCTGGGAGGTGAGGGGAGCAGTGGGCAGCAGCGGTGCCGCGCCCGGGAATCATTTTTGGTGATTTAACCCCCAATTCCAACCCTTGATGCTGAGTGCCAAGCAGGGAGGTGATGGGTCCCATTTTTAAAGTCTTTGGTATGATTCGGCCGGGGTTTGAACTCACGACCTACCGATCTCAGGGCGGACACTCTACCCACTAGGACACTGAGTAATAAAGTTAAAAAGTTAAAGTTAAAGTACCAATGATTGTCACACACACACTAGGTGTGGCGAGATTATTCTCTGCATTTGACCCATCACCCTTGATCACCCCCTGGGAGGTGAGGGGAGCAGTGGGCAGCAGCGGTGGCCGCGCCCGGGAATCATTTTGGTGATTTAACCCCCAATTCCAACCCTTGATGCTGAGTGCCAAGCAGGGAGGTAATGGGTCCCATTTTTATAGTCTTTGGTATGACTCGGCCGGGGTTTGAACTCACAACCTACCGATCTCAGGGCGGACACTCTAACCACTAGGCCACTGAGTAGGTAATCTGAGTAATCAATCAATCAATCAACCAATCAATCAAAGTTTATTTATATAGCCCTTAATCACAAGTGTCTCAAAGGGCTGCACAAGCCACAACAACATCCTCGGCTCAGATCCCACATCAGGGCAAGAAAAAACTCAACCCAATGGGCACAATGAGAAACCTCGGAGGGGACCGCCCCCACATGAAGACTTTGAATATGAACAATGTATGATTCTGTAAATACTTGGTATCGGATCCATACCTAAATTTGTGGTATCATCCAAAACTAATGTAAAGTATCAAACAACAGACGATTAAGTGTTTATCACATTTTAACAGAAGTGTAGATAGAACGTGTTAACACAAAAACTAACCAGATATTAACAGTAAGTGAACAAGTAGATTAATAACTCATTTTTTACCACTTGTCCTTAATAATGTTGACAAAATAATAGAATGGAAAATGACACAATATGTTACTGCATACGTCAGCAGCCAAATTAGGAGCCTTTGTTTGTTTACTTACTACTAAAAGATAAGTTGTCGAGTATGTTCACTATTTTATTCAAGGCCAAATGTATTATTCGATTGCAATAAGAAGCATATGTTTAATGTACCGTAAGATTTTTAGTTAAAATAAAGCCAATAAGGCCACGTGACCTCGAACCCAACGGGGAAGAGTCCGGTGTGACGGCGCAGCTGCACAGCGGGCGAGGGGATTCAGGCAGGTGCATGATGGCTGCGGGGGCAGCAGCAGAAATCCACGCAAAAATCCAAAGTGGCGCTGCTGCAGGTGTACAAGACACCCGTAAAGTGGGAATGCGCAGGTTGCCTATTAACATGCCGGTGACGAGGAGCACAGGCGACAGGCCTGTGCCTCCGCAGCTAATGAGGAGAGCAAGGGCCAGACAATCGCTTCTGCAGTCGGCGAGATGGCTGCAGGGCTGGAGATCTAGCAGGTGGCATCGTCGGACTCACGGGAGAATAGGCTGACATTGATGAAGGACCCACTTAAAGAGAGGCTGGTGGCGCCGTTGGAGGACCCACTGGAGACGAGGCGGGTAGCAGGTTATCGGGTACCGTTGTTGAAGTAAAAGGTGCCGCACAGAATCCCATAGTCCCAACTCCCCATCCCCCCGCACCCTCAGCCAAGGGGACAAATGCCTGAAGTCCACATGGAAACTCACAGACGAGAGGGGTGGGTGGGAGGGAGCTTGAAGAGAACCTGGGTGAGTCCGCCCATGTGGCCAAAAGGTCAAAAAAATTGTCCAAGAGGGTGGCCTCTTCAGCTGCCCTGGCTCCAAATTACAAGCAGAACGGGGAACGGGTGTCGCTGCGAGGTCACTCATTGGCTGGAAGATTCTGTCACGCTCGATCACGGCTGCTGTAGTTGTGACCTCAAGATGCAGGAGACAAGTAGCGACGTGCAGGTAAGAGTATTTTAGTAATAAAAACAAAACAAAAGATATGTTCTTGAGGGAATGCACAAAGCTGTGCCAGTTAGCAAAGCAACATAACATAATTAAGGCTGTAACCAAGGCAATCTTCCAGCACTGGATGAAGGACAGGCTGCCTTATAAGGAAGCCTTTACGGCAACCATTAACAAGTGTGCTCAGGTTGCCAAGGACATATGAGGGAAATAGCGGTCAGGCCAGAATGGTGAAACCAGACAGGAAATGAAACAAAATAAGAGCGCTGGACAGGAAACAAAGAAACACAGAAACATGTCAGACCTGTCACGACATGTCATGACAGGTTTAAAAAAAACAGACCATCCTTGAATCTCAGTAAAACTAAAAAAAGATGCTATTAATGAAATTAAATTTTGGGGTTTAATAATTGATAAAAAAATTAACCGGAAATCTCATAAAAATATACAACATAAGGAGGCAAGAAATACATCAATAATAAATAAACAAAATATTAGACAAAAAAAAAATCACACCATTTTCTTCTCGCTAGTATTACCATATTTGAGTTATTGAGAAATATGGGGAAAAAACTACAAAAGTACAATTAAGTCACAAATCAAGTTAAAAAAGAGGTCAGTTAAAATAATACATAATGTTGGATACAAAAAGCCTTAAAACCCTTTATTTATTGATTTATTGAATCAAAAATACCGAAATTCAATGATATAGTGAATTTGCTAACAGCCAAAATCATGTACAGAGCAAACTATAACCTGCTACACAATAATGTAATAATGTACAACAATTCTTCTCAACAAAAAAACACAAATACAACCTCACTTTTTTTTTTACTTAAAATATTTGTATGCACCTAGTGTTGGGCAGTAGCTCGTTACAAGTAGCGAAGCTACGTAGCGTAACTACCTTTCCCAGTAGCTTGGCAGTAGCTTTGCTACTTTTTAAACGAGTAGCAATTTCCGTAGCTTAGCTATTTTTAGACTTATGTGGTGGGTAGCTTAGCTACAAAGCTACAAGCTACAAAAGAAGATACAGAGAGAAGAGAAAGAGAAAAGAAAGAGAGAAATGGACTGCGCAGATCAAGGGGCAGGGTACAAAAAAATCTGGGAAAAAAATCAATGATGATCGGTTGGTAAACGTACGTATAAGAAAATCCAAGATGATTGGCTGATTCAGTACATGGGGTATCCAAACTACGGCCCGCCAGCGTCCAACATCCCAAGTTAAAAATTTTTAAAAAAAAATATTTTTGTTTTTTGTAATTATTATTTTTTTTAAACTGTCCTTTCTAATCCATTTTCTACCCCTCGTTACTCTCGGTGTCTCCTAGCCGCTCAGGTCAATCGTATTGTCTAAAAATGCATTTTCCCATCGATAAGGTGACATCATCGCGCTCTGAAGATATATATACAGTACAGTATAAAAAAAACAAAAGATTTGTGCAGTAGGGAATGCACAAAGAGCAGAATATATGTTAGGTCAGGAAAAAACACACAGGCTATTTCATCCCTACATCCCTGAAGAGCAGGGAAACCTGCGAATCAGGCTTGTAGGGATGAAATAGCCTCTCTCTCTCTCTCTCTCTCTCTCTCTCTATATATATATATATATATATATATATATATATATTGTATATATATATATACATAATATAATATGTATAATATAATATGATATTATATTGTAGGTGTACCCCACCTTCCGCCCGAATGCAGCTGAGATAGGCTCCAGCACCCCCCGCGACCCCGAAAGGGACAAGCAGTAGAAAATGGATGGATGGATGGATATATATATATATATATATATATATATATATATATATATATATATATATATATATATATATATATGTCTTAATAAGGTTATCCAAAAAATAGTGCTCGATACCGTAGTAGAGCGCAATATATGTATGTGTGGGAAAAAAATCACAAGACTATTTCAATAGTCTTGTGATTTTTTTCCCACACATACATATATATATATATATGTATGTGTGGGGAAAAAAATCACAAGACTATTTCATCTCTACAGGCCTGTTTCATGAGGGGGGTACCCTCAATCGTCAGGAGATTTTAATGGGAGCATTCGCATACCATGGTTTATATAGGGCACAGAGTGGGTGGGTACAGGCTGGCCTAGGGGCGTGGTGATTGGTTCATGTGTTACCTAGGAGGTGTTTCCGTCTATGGCGGCATGTTGTTACAATTTCGCTGCGCTTGTTGAGGGATGACAGGTCTGGACGGTAGATAATAAACAGTTTCTCTTTCAAGCATAGGTTGCATCTTTTATTACCACTATTGTAAGGTGTGCTGGATGCAAGAATTTGCCATGTTATTGAATATTCAACATTATTGTCACGCAAGGACATTAACACATCCGACACATATGTAGGATTAACCGAGGGTGAATTCAAAACCAGATGGAACAACCACAAGGCTTCTTTCAGGAACAAAAACCTGCGAAATACCACAGAACTCAGCAAACACATTTGGGACCTCAAAGACAATAATGTTGAATATTCAATAACATGGCAAATTCTTGCATCCAGCACACCTTACAATAGTGGTAATAAAAGATGCAACCTATGCTTGAAAGAGAAACTGTTTATTATCTACCGTCCAGACCTGTCATCCCTCAACAAGCGCAGCGAAATTGTAACAACATGCCGCCATAGACGGAAACACCTCCTAGGTAACACATGAACCAATCACCACGCCCCTAGGCCAGCCTGTACCCACCCACTCTGTGCCCTATATAAACCATGGTATGCGAATGCTCCCATTAAAATCTCCTGACGATTGAGGGTACCCCCCTCATGAAACAGGCCTGTAGAGATGAAATAGTCTTGTGATTTTTTTCCCCACACATACATATATTGCGCTCTACTACGGTATCGAGCACTATTTTTTGGATAACCTTATTAAGACATATATATATATATATATATATATATATATATATATATATATATATATATATATATATATATATATATATATATCCATCCATCCATCTTCTTCCACTTATCCGAGGTCGGGTCGCGGGGGCAGCAGCCTAAGCAGGGAAGCCCAGACTTCCCCCTCCCCAGCCACTTCGTCCAGCTCCTCCCGGGGGATCCCGAGGCGTTCCCAGGCCAGCCGGGAGACATAGTCTTCCCAACGTGTCCTGGGTCTTCCCCGTGGCCTCCTACCGGTCGGACGTGCCCTAAACACCTCCCTAGGGAGGCGATCGGGTGACATCCTGACCAGATGCCCGAACCACCTCATCTGGCTCCTCTCGATGTGGAGGAGCAGCGGCTTTACTTTGAGCTCCCCCCGGATGACAGAGCTTCTCACCCTATCTCTAAGGGAGAGCCCCGCCACCCGGCGGAGGAAACTCATTTCGGCCGCTTGTACCCGTGATCTTGTCCTTTCGGTCATAACCCAAAGCTCATGACCATAGGTGAGGATGGGAACGTAGATCGACCGGTAAATTGAGAGCTTTGCCTTCCGGCTCAGCTCCTTCTTCACCACAACGGATCGATACAGCGTCCGCATTACTGAAGATGCCGCACCGATCCGCCTGTCGATCTCACGATCCACTCTTCCCTCACTCGTGAACATATATATAATATATATATATATATATATATATATATATATATATATATATATATATATATATATATATACTCTCGACATGGAAGACGTGGAACATATATTTAAGAACACACATTAAGGTGAGTTGAGTTTATAGTTTTACTGCACATAATAACTGTTACCAATTGTTCCAAAACAACACACAAGTCATTGTTTTTATGTCAAGCTACAGATAGAAGCTGTTTTTAATTACTGTCGACAGAGAAATTGAATAACATTATAGGGTTTGACCAAAGAAAGTGTACACTAAAATAAATACATAGTTTGGGGTCTGGGGACCCCCAGAGGCAGTTATAGGGTGTCCCCTACTAAATGACAATTAGTTCATTGTAATAGACACTTATTGGGTCCATTTAGTTCCCTATGTATACTCTCAGTTACATTTACATCATTACCTATATAAGAACTTAAGATGTAGAAGTTAAATAATAATTTCATTTTCTTTGACTCTGTTCCACAGCCAGGAAAATATGTTTACTTTAAATATGTTCAGTTTTGTCGACTTCCGTTCATGTTTGTTAAAGGAAAAATGCACTTTTTTTTTGGAATTGTGCCGATTGTTCAAAATCATTTTGAAACACATGACGACGGAAGGATTTTTTTTCAATGCATTATACAATATATAATAACCTTTCATCACTGCTCTGTGTAGCGTACTTCAACATACTGAGTGTGTGGTTCTCAGGCTGCAACGTGTTGGAGGAAGGCTGTGCAGAAGTTCATATACACAACCTAGAAAATCATTGACAGTTATGGTTGCCATCAGAGGGCCGCTTGCAACAGTGAATAATATTTTAAGGTATAAATGTATAAATATAATACATGTATATCATTGCCTACGCATGTAATTATAATATATGTCGTTATGGACGCAGTAAAACATTGCTTTAGATTTTACTGCAAAAAACTGGCTTCCTCAGTTTCTAGAATTTTACCATACAATATGGTATGGTATGGTATGGTAAATATATAACATGTTTTTTTTTTTTTTTTTTTTTTACAGAATATTACTGTAAATGAAAAGGAAAAATGGTAAAACAGTTTTTTTTATGGTAAAGTTCAATCAAATGAGCTACCAGTTTTTTACCGTAAAATCTCTTAGTTTTGATAGTGTATTAATTCGTAGGGAAAAACGGTACCAAAGCTGTGTTAATGGTTAAAAAAAAAAGGCAGCTCAGTCACCAGAATTTTACCGTAAAGTCTATTGTCATTTTTACAGTCTATAATTTGATGTAAAACTTGCGTTGAAATCATATGTCAAGCATATATTTAAGTTTTTATTTTTATTCTAACAAAATGTTTTGTAATGTATGATTTTGTTGCATTATTAGATAAAATTCAAGTTTGAAATACACTACATTGCCAAAAGTATTTGGCCACCCATTCAAATGATGAGAATCAGGTGTCCTAATCACTTTGCCCGGTGTATAAAATCAAGCACTCACGCATGAAGACTGTTTCTACAAACATTTGTGAAAGAATGGGCCGCCCTCAGTGATTTCCAGCGTGGAACTGTCATAGGATGCCACCTGTGCTACAAATCCAGTCGTGAAATTTCTTCGCTCCTAAATATTTCAATGTCAACTTTATTATAGGAAAAGTGAAGAGTTTGGGAACAACAGCAACTCAGCCACAAAGGGGTAGGCCACGTGAACTGACAGAGAGGGGTCAGCGGATACTGAAGTGCATAGTGCAAAGACTTTATGCACAGTCAGTTGCTACAGAGCTCCAAACTTCATGTGACCTTCCAATTAGCCCACATACAGTACGCAGAGAGCTTCATGGAAATGGTTTCCATGGCCGAACAGCTGCATCTAAGCCATACATCACCAAGTGCAATGTAAAGCACGTCGCCACTGGACTCTGGAGCAGTGGAGACGAGTTCTCTGGAGTGATGAATCACGCTTTTCCATCTGGCAATCTGATAGACCAGTCTGGGTTTGGAGGTTGCCAGGAGAACGCTACATTTTGGACTGCATAGTGCCGAGTGGGACATTTGGTGGAGGAGGAATTATGGTGTGGGGTTGTTTTTCAGGAGTTGGGCTTGGCCCCTTAGTTCGAGTGAAAGGAACTTTGAATGCTCCAGGATACCGAAACATTTTGGACAATTCCATGGGATGGCACTTCAAGTTCATATGTGAGTAAAGGCAGGTGGCCAAATACTTTTGGCAATATAGTGTAAATACAATATGTGCATTTTTTTCTCCATGTCAAATTGGAAAGAACAATACATTTAGTAAGAAAAGTTAAAGTACTTTATAATCGCACGTTATTTCCAGGCTTTCACAGGCCACTTGAAATAATGTGGCTGGCCAGATCTGGCCCCCGGGCCTTGAGTTTGACACAGGTGACCTACAGTGTTGTGGCCCATTTTTCTCTACCTGTCGCTCACCGTTGGCGCATGTTTGATGGTGTTGAAAGAACACGAGCCACGAGGTCGAGACTTTTATGGAAGAAATGATTTTGTCGGCAAAATGTTGTATTATTTTTGTCGATAAATCTTACCACTCCAACACGACACTCAAAATTGTCCAGAAGTACCGTATTTTTCGGACTATAAGTCGCAGTTTTTTTCATAGTTTGGCCGGGCTCCATTGCGACTTGTATATGTTTTTTTCCTTTTTTATTATGCATTTTCGGCAGGTGCGACTTATACTCCGGTGCGACTTATACTCCGAAAAATACGGTAATTGGATCATGAGTAAGTTTTCATGTGGTTTACTTTTATAAACAACTACAAAATATTTGATATCAATATCCTCTTGAGAGCCAGCATCCTTTGAAGTGGACTTTTTTTTATTTCCACTGCAGAGGATGCTGGCTCTCTGAAGGTTACATACATTAGATTTATGGTACCTCTTTAATTAAAGCAACAATTCAAAAGCTGTCAATACCATCACAATAGTGTTATTCTACCCCAAATCTGTTGCAGTGTATGATTTCCAAATTCCTATGGACAGGATTATGGTTCGGCATTTTTTTATGTATGCAATGCAGGCCCAAGAAACAAAGATCGTGTGTGCGGTTGCCCTCTGACCTGAAAGGAGTTGAACAGGAGGTCACAGAAGAGTCGGATCAGGCGCAGCATTGAACCTTTTGGGACGGACTCGTCAATGACAAAGGTAAAGAGAATGGCGTGAATCCCCAGCAGAGGGATGAGAGTGAGGGTCGACTTTGCTAATCTGGAGCAAAACACAAACATGAATATCAGGGTGGACGAGGTCATTAGTAGTAGTGCGGTGATACCTCGGTTTACCAGGGCCGCACCCGGGTTTGAGTTGTTCTGGCGAGACGTGGTCCACATTGGAATTCATGCAACCCCTGCATCTGCGCATATGCATGAATCCAAGGAATGCGGGAATATACCGTATTTTCCGCACTATAAGGCGCACCGGATTATAAGGCGCACCTTCAATGAATGGCCTATTTTAAAACTGTGCTCATATATAAGGCGCACCGCATTATAAGGCGCATAGAATAGACGCTACAGTAGAGGCTGGGGTTACGTTATGCATCCCGTAGTTGCCAGACCTGTTGTGGCTCAATATTGGTCCATATATAAGGCGCACCGGATGATAAGGCGCACTGTCAGCTTTTGAGAAAATTGGAGGTTTTTAGGTGCGCCTTATAGTGCGGAAAATACGGTAAATGTTCTTTGAAGGATTCTTTGACTTGATTACAATCGTTAAACTAAATGACGATGGGGTTTTTTGTATTTTGTCATTTCATTTACATGTTTCACACTACAAACAATCAAATGTCGATATATTAAATGGGTAACACTTTAGTATGGGGAACATATTCTAAGTAACAAAGGTCTTAAAGGCCTACTGAAACCCACTACTACCGACCACGCAGTCTGATAGTTTATATATCAATGATGAAATCTTAACATTGCAACACATGCCAATACGGCCGGGTTAGTTTACTAAAGTGCAATTTTAAATTTCGCGCGACATATCCTGCTGAAAACGTCTCGGTATGATGACGTCAGCGCGTGACGTCACGGATTGTGGAGGACATTTTGAGACAGCATGATGGCCAGCTATTAAGTCGTCTGTTTCATCGCAAAATTCCACAGTGTTCTGGACATCTGTGTTGGTGAATCATTTGCAATTTGAACAATGGAGACAGCAAAGAAGAAAGCTGTAAGAGGCAAGCGGTGTATTGCGGCCGACTTTAGCAACACAAACACGGCCGGTGTTTCATTGTTTACATTCCCGGAAGATGACAGTCAAGCTTTACCATTGGCCTGTGGAGAACTGGGACAACAGAGACTCTTACCAGGAGGACTTTGAGTTGGATACGCAGACACGGTACCGTGAGTACGCTTCCAAACATTTGATCGCTTGCCCGTACGTGCGTGCCGCTATGTGCATGTCACATAAATAATTCAATGTATACACCCTGATGATTATCTTGTGTGATGACTGTATTATGATGATAGTATATATGATAGTATATATCTGTATCATGAATCAATTTAAGTGGACCCCGACTTAAACAAGTTGAAAAACTTATTCGGGTGTTACCATTTAGTGGTCAATTGTACGGAATATGTACTTCACTGTGCAACCTACTAATACAAGTCTCAAAAAGTCTCACGTATGTAACTTTGGGGACTTTGGGGAAATATATGTGCTGTATGAACTTTGGGGAGGTGAACGATACTTTGGGCTGTGGGATTGAGTGTGTTGTGCAGGTGTTTGAGTTGTATTGGCGGGTTATATGGACGGGACGGGGGAGGTGTTTGTTATGCGGGATTAATTTGTGGCATGTTAAATATAAGCCTGGTTGTGTTGTGGCTAATAGAGTATATATATGTCTTGTGTTTATTTACTGTTTTAGTTATTCCCAGCTGAATATCAGGTCCCACCCGCCTCTCACAGCATCTTCCCTATCTGAATCGCTCCCACTGCCCTCTAGTCCTTCACTCTCACTTTCCTCATCCACAAATCTTTCATCCTCGCTCAAATTTATGTTAAGGCACCACTGGTACCTATAATAAAAGTTTTGGTAAAAACTTGTATATCCAGTATATATGCATATAAAGTATTTGCATGCGGGATACAAACTGAATATAAGTGGTTTGAAACTGGTTTCTGACCTGAACTTGTAGTCCGTGTATCTCATCTGGTGAGCTCTCAGTTTAGACATCAGGATTTTGATGATTCGAATGAAAATGAAAAAATTGATCTGTAATGAGAGGGGACAGAAATATGACTATAATTGGGTTACAGGACTTCCAATACTTGAGTCCTTCCTGCTTGACTTGAGCCGGACACACACACACACACACACACACACACACACACACACACACACACACACACACACACACACACACACACACACACACACACACGCACACACACACACCCACATTCTTGTATTTGTTACCATCTTGAGATCTCTGAAAAAATGCCTCCCTCTTTAGGACCTCCTTTACTAGACATAAAGATTTGTATTTACAACATTAATAATATATACATACTATGCAAATATGAAAAACTTATTGTGAAAAATGAGTTGGAATTTTACAAGAAAAAGGTCACAATTTCACAAGTAAAACTTAGAATTTAGCCATTTTTATAATAAAAGTCGTAATTTTACTCAACGCAAGTCAAAATTTTACAAGAAAAACTGAACATTTGTGCAATATTATGATAAAAATTTGAATTTTTTCTCGACAAAAGTCACAATTTTATAAGAAAACGTAAAAAAAAATGGCAATATTATTGTAATAATCGGAATTTTAATTGGCAAAATGACGACAAAAGTCAGAGGTTTACTCAAAAAATGTCACTATTTTACAAGAACAACAAAACAATTGGCAATATTGTGATCAAAGTCAGAATGTTATATGACAAATGTCACCAATTTTACATAAAAAAGTAGTAATTTTACATAAAAAAGTAGTAATTTTACATAAAAAAGAAATCATTTTATGAGAAAATATTGCAGTATTACAGAAACAGAAACAATATGAGAAATTGTTCCCAATTTTATAAGAAAAAAGTAGACACATTGTGAGAAAAAGACTGATTTTAGTTAATTTGTATCTTTTTTATTTTTTGTCTGCGATGAGGTGGCGACTTGTCCAGGGTGTACCCCGCCTTCCGCCCGATTGTAGCTGAGATAGGCTCCAGCGCCCCCCGCGACCCCAAAGGGAATAAGCGGTAGAAAATGGATGGATGGATGGTTTGTAATTGATTTCATTATTTGCTTCAAGTTATTACAGTATGTCTCTATATACATTTTATTTATTTATTTTTTTAATTAATTTTGGCCAAATGGGGCACATTTCAATTTCTTACACACACTTGTTATTTCATACCTTGACCAGAGGGGGAGCACTTTTAAAACCGAAACACAGTCGATTTGAAAAATCCCTCCTTTTTGGAACCACCCTAATTTGGATAGATTTCCCCACCAGGGGTGCAAATGAGACATTCTTTCGTAGATGCAATGGTTTTCCGTATTGGTTCCATGATTTATGTCTTAACTTGTTCACCGGTCCTTAATATGGAAGGTACTTTTCCTTGTTGATGTTCCAAGAAGGGTAGAAATACAAGACCACACACACACAAGCAACACTCACACACACACATGCAAAAACAAACACAAGGAGATCCAGTGCAGAACCCTCTGTGATGGCAGAGCACATCCTTTGATACAATTATTAGCTTTCCATTTGTCTAAACTAAGTGTGCATTTATATTCATCTGTCAGGTGCATACAATATTGTTATTTCATATACAATCTTATTTCATACAACTATAACAATAATTGCCATGAAGGACGCATACATAGCAACCCACACACTAACACACATCACATGTGAGAATATTGTAATATTCATGTGGTGCATCTATGTGTGAGTGGTTTGATTGTTGTTGATGACCATTTGTGATAACATTTTCTCTTTGGAAACTAAAGTGTTTTATCCCTTCATCCATCCGCCAGGCCTATACTTTCTCTATCTACCCATCTATTCTAGTCGATCTACTCCATCCACACCCAGCATCAAAAGTGAATACATCCCTGACATTTTGGCAACCATCATATTTTGCCTTCTCAAGGTTACATTGCTATAGAGATGATGCCACTCCTCCACCTTGCACTCCTCCACCTTCCCTAGTTGTGTTTGAAGTCGAGGAATATACTTGGTCATTGCGTCACCTTCAGCTTTCTCAGCAAAGGAACATCTTGGGAGAGTTTGTTGGAAAACTGCCACTTTCTCAAGAGAGCAATCATCCTTTGCTTTATAATACCTGAATACATGTTTGAAACCGTGTTTTCTTCAGAGGGTACCTTCCTCTTTTTTGACTTATAAATGTTGTTACAATATTGAATAGTCGTGTTAAGAAATGCCAATGTGTCAAATCATAAGGTTCATGCATTTAGTCTACCTTGGATGCCTCTGAACACTGTGTGTTGCAGTCTTTTTCTAACAGTGCACCATTTGTGACATCCATACTTGCCAACCCTCCCGGATTTTCCGGTAGACTCCCGAAATTCAGCGCCTCTACCTAAAACCTCCCGGGACAAATTTTCTCCCGAAAATCTCCCGAAATTCAGGCGGACCTGAGTGACGTGTCGACAGCCTGTTTTCACGTCCGCTTTCCCACAATAAAACAGCGTGCCTGCCCAATGACGTTATAACTGTAGAATGATGGAGGGCGAGTTCTTGGTTTCTTATGTGGGTTTATTGTTAGGCAGTTTCATTAACGTCCTCCCAGCGCGGCAACAACACACAACAACAGCAGTCACGTTTTCGTCTACCGTAAAGCAGTTCGTCTGCCGTAAACAGCAATGTTGTGACACTCTTAAACAGGGCAATACTGCCATCTACTGTACATGCATATGTGACAATAACATCTACGGCTTTTAAAGAGTGCACAACTGCGCACACAACAAGGAGACGAATCAGAATGCATCATCAGAGAGGGTGTTCAGCATGGTTGGAAAAATAGTGACAGAGAATAGAACAAGGATGGACAATTCAACCCTTAACTCAACAATGAGTGTTATGTGTGTATATGTGTAAATAAATGAACACTGAAATTCAAGTATTTCTCTCTCTCTCTCTCTCTCTCTCTCTCTCTCTCTCTCTCTCTCTCTCTCTCTCTCTCTCTATATATATATATATATATATATATATATTTATATATATATATATATATATATATATATAATAAAATAAATATATATATATAGCAGATGTTCACTGAAAGTCAAGTATTTCTTATATATATATATATATATATATATATATATATATATATATATATATATATATATATATATATATATATATATATATATATATATGTATATATATATATATATATATATATATATATATATATATATATATATATATATATATACATATATATATATATATGTATATATAGACCACCTCCCGAAATCGGAGGTCTCAAGGTTGGCAAGTATGGTGACATCACAGATTGACAGATGTACTTACAGTATGTGGGCATTTCTAGTTCACTGCAAATAAAAAGAGCTGTCAAAATATAAGATAAAATGACTAGATTTTAGGTAAAAATATTAAAAACTAGTGAAATTACTATCTGTACGGACAGCTAATTGTACTTGATAAGACATCCTGAATAAAAATGTGTATTTCTAGAAATTTGTAAAACGTTTAAGATAGAAATAGGTATTTCATTTTCAAAACATGCATTATTTAACTAGCAATTCTTAAATTAGGCATCCTCGAGATGTTGCAGAATCTTTAAACCAAATTTTCTATGTGGGGTAAAAACAAAATATCTTATCTGAACAGTCTTTTCTAAATTTTAACATTTTTAAACAAAAAAACCCCCCAAAAATGTAATGCAAAAATTAAGTAAATAGAAGGACTTCCGGTCAACTTTGAAGCGATTCTGGACCACTATCCGCCGCCTCAGGGTGGGGAAACGATGCACTGTCAACACTGTGTATAGTGGGGACGGTGTGCTGCTGATGTCGACTGGATATGTTGTGGATCCGTGGAAGGAATAGTTCGAAAGACTTCCTCAATCCCACATACTCGTCTTCCAATGAGTAAGCAGTGCCTCGGGACTCTGTGGTGGGCTCTCCTATTTCTGGGATGAAGGTTGCCGAGTTAGTTAAGAAGTTCCTCGGTGGCAGGGCTCAGGGGGTGGATGACATCCGCCCAGAGCTCCCTAAAGCTCTGGATGCTGTGGGGCTGTCGTGGTTGACAAGACTCTGCAGCATTGCATGGACATCGAGGGCAATGCCTCTGGATTGGCAGACTGGGCTGGTGGTTCCTCTATTCAAAAAGGGAAAACGGAGGGTGTGTTCCAACTATCGTGGGATCACACTCCTTAGCCTTCCAGGTAAAGTCTATTCAGGTGTACTGGAGAGGAGAATACGTCGGATAGTCTAACCTCGGATTCAGGAGGAGCAGTGTGGTTTTCGTCCTGGTCGTGGAACTATGGACCAACTCTATAATCTCGGCAGGATCCTTGAGGGTGCATGGGAGTTTACCTAACCGGTTTAGAAGTGTTTTGTGGTCTTGGGGAAGGCATTTGACCGTGTGCCTCAAGAAGTCCTGAGCTCAAAGAGTATGGGGTATCGGACCACCTGATCGTGGCGATCCGCTCCCTGTATGATCAGTGTCAGAGCTTGGTACGCATTGCCGGCAGTGAGTCGGACCTG
The DNA here is from genome assembly GCF_033978685.3 of Nerophis lumbriciformis. NCBI lineage: Eukaryota > Metazoa > Chordata > Actinopteri > Syngnathiformes > Syngnathidae > Nerophis > Nerophis lumbriciformis. Next base: position 31,613,063 of record NC_084574.2, on the reverse strand, counting down.
TTTCCAGTGAGGGTTGGTCCCTGCCAGGGCTCCACTTTGTCACTGATTCTGTTTATAACTTTTGCGGACAGAATTTATAGGCACAGTCAGGCCGTTGAGGGGATCCAGTTTGGTGGCTGCAGGATTAGGTCTCTGCATTTTGCGGATGATGTGGTCCTGCTGGCTCCATATGACCAGGATCTTCAGCTCTCACTGGATCGGTTCGCAGCTGAGTGTGAAGCAACTGAGATGAAAATCAGCATTTCCAAGGTTCTCGCCCGGAAAAGGTTGAGTGCCATCTCCGGGTTGGGGAGGAGATCCTGCCCCTAGTGGAGGAGTTCAAGTACCTAGGGATCTTGTTCACAAGTGAGGGAAGAGTGGATCGTGAGATCGACAGGCGGATCGTTGCAGCGTCTGCAGTGATGCAGACCCTTTATCGGTTCGTCGTGGTGAAGAAGGAGCTAAGCCAAAAATCAAAGCTCTCAATTTACTGGTCGATCTACGTCCCTATCCTCACCTATGGTCATGAGCTTTGGGTTACGACTGAAAGGACAAGATCACGGGTACAAGCGGCCAAAATGAGTTTTCGCCGTCGGGTGGCGGGGCTCTCCCTAAGAGATAGGGTGAGAAGCTCTGTCATCCGGGAGGAGCTCAGAGCAAAGCCGCTGCTCCTCCACATCGAGAGGAGCCAGATGAGGTGGTTCAGGCATCTGCTCAGGATGCCCCCTGAACGCATCTCTGTGGTAGGAGACCACGGGGAAGACCCAGGACACGGTGCAGAGACTATGTCTCCCAGCTGGCCTGGGAATGCCTCAGGAGAGGGAAGTCTGGGCTTCTCTGCTTAGGCTGCTGCCCCTGCGACCCGACTTTCGATAAGCGGAAGAAGATGGATGTATGGACGGGCTATGTGTTGAGTCATTTTCAGTTGATAATAAACCTATACTGCTGTACATGCTGTAGCCTGACTTCTCTAACGTCCAAGTCGAGTTTTATACTGACTTCTCTAATGTCCAAGTCAGGTTTTTTAGTGTTGTACATTGAGAATATATAGTGTACTGTATTTTTACTGTGAGATACTGTATGCACCAACCAACACACACACACACACACACACATGCACACACAAAACAGAAAAATAGGACTGACTTACGAGGTAAGCAACCAGTATTGGCGAACGAATGATCCACCAGTATCCCATGTTAATATTTCTCTCCCAGCACCTACACACACATACACACACACACACACACACACACAAACACACACACATTCCCCATGTCTTAATGTGAGTGGCTCACTTCATTATGGACAAAAAAGATGACAATTGCATTAAAAAAGACTCACTCTTCATTTTCATAGAGGTACTTCACTGTGATCCATGGTGAAACGAAGATAAGGGGCGCACCTGAGAATAAAGGAGGAAGCTTTCAGACTTGAGTTCACAGCAGTGTGGACAAATAATATCAAAAAGGTAAACATTGACATATTTGAGTAGATGTGAGCACAATGAATGCAAAGTAAAAGACACTGTCATCAAAAAAATCACTGATGGATCATGTAAATGATATTGGCAGATTTGAAACCTTACCCCACCCAATGGCCAGGTAAATGTAGAAGTACTTCTTCTCACTAAACACAGTGATGACGAGCAGGCTGTGCAGGTAGATGCCCTCCACCAGCAGCCAATAGTTGTTGGCCATCACGGTGTACTGCATCATCACCACGGCACCCCGACACCAAATGTCAGCCTGGGAGTATAAGAACATTCTATCAGTCTGCATCCTAATGACAGCAGACATTGCACAGTAAGTGATGTTTTATCATGTTGCTCTCATGAAATTTGCTCTGAGTAGTAATCAGTGAAAAAAAAAAGCGATTGTCGTGTTGCGTTTTTTAAATGTATGCACGGTCAAAGGCTTAAAATGACCAAAATACGTAAATATTAAATGTTATTATAAATGTACATACAGTATATACTTACAGTGTGTATATAAAACCTTGATTGAGGAGTTTGGATGTGTTTTTAGAACGTTTTATAGGCTCCATTGTAAGCGGACTTTTGATTACATTTATTTAATATTAAGAATGCATTAAAAAAAAGAAAAACAAATGGTTTCTTGTCTTACATAAGGGTTGAAAATGATGGACAAAATTCCAAAAATAGTGCAGTTCCCCTTTAAATGAAGTTTTTGCATGCACCATCGGCTGTCACCATGGAGACACTCATTTCCCTCCACATTCATGATATCATATGCTGCAATGGTCCAACCTGTGCTGTTTTGTTGAGTTGTGTAATATGCAGCACACATGTGCATCTTTTTCTGGTTGATATACTGTAGAAAAGTGAACAGAATCAATTTTTAGCACACCAAAGAAGCACTCTGGGAGGTGTCGGCGTTGTGATATTGTGTCTAGAATGATCCATATAATATATAATGTAATATATTTGATCCAGAATGATGAGATTGTGCATTTTTCTAGTGTACAAACAGGATGTGAGAAAGGATGACTGCAGGTAAGACACTCCCACGGACTTTGTGTATAATTTGATTGAAGTGTTTCTGTCATAATCTGTTGGTGGTGAACCCCAAGATGCAGAGATGGCAGGCGTAGCGCAGGAAAACATGACTTTAACAAGAAACAGGATAACAGGAGACAGCAAACAATCATCAAGCCCTGACTGGAGGGCGAGGCAGGCATAAATAGCAGCCAGCTGATTGACAACAGGTGTGGCCAGGCTGTCAATCATAGCAGCAGGTGAGGGGAAACAGCAGTCAGGGAGCCAAGCAGGAAATGGAACCAAAATAAGAGCGCTGACAGGAAATAAACACCAATCCGACGTGAATGTGACAGATCGTCAGAGTTTCAGCCTCAGGTTAAGAATATGTTCCCCACAAAGCGGGAAAATCTACTGTTATATCCAGTGATGTGTTTATCTAGTATTGTCCAGTGATGCAGATCATTTGCTAATGCATTTTTTATGTAGTTATTCTTTGTGAGTTGTTTCGTTCAAATAATCAGCCTATGTATTTTACTCCAGTACATGTAGCTGAATCCAGTAAAACTTCCACCTGAAGATGTGCTTCAGTATATTGTTGTACTAGAACAGGGGTCGGCAACCCGCGGCTCTTTAGCGCCGCCCTAGTGGCTCTCTGGAGCTTTTTAAAAAATGTATGAAAAATGGAAAAAGATGAGGGGGAAAAAAAATATTTTTTGTTTTAATATGGTTTATGTAGGACAGGGGTCGGCAACCCAAAATGTTGAAAGAGCCATATTGGACCAAAAATACAAAAACAAATCTGTCTGGAGCCGCAAAAAATTAAAAGCCATATTACATACAGATAGTGTGTCATGAGATATACATTTAATTAAGAGGACTTAAAAGAAACTAAATGACCTCAAATATAGCTACAAATGAGGCATAATGATGCAATATGTACATATAGCTAGCCTAAATAGCATGTTAGCATCGATTAGCTTGCAGTCATGCAGTGACCAAATATGCCTGATTAGCACTCCACACAAGTCAATAACATCAACAAAACTCACCTTTCATGCACAACCTTAAAAGTTTGGTGGACAAAATGAAACAGAAAAAGAAGTGGCATAAAACATGTCCTAGAACGTCGGAGAAAGTTATACATGTAAACAAACTACGGTGAGTTCAAGGACCGCCAAAATTAGTAGGACAAAACGGCGCTCGCCAAATACTCGAATCAGTGAAGCTGACAGTGTGCTTTATAACAATTAGGGAGGTTTGTGTCATGTTTGTCCTCCTATAGAAACCATATTAAAACAAAAAATATATTTTTTCCCCCTCATCTTTTTCCATATTTCATACATTTTTTTAAAAGCTCCAGAGAGCCACTAGGGCGGCGCTAAAGAGCCGCATGCGGCTCTAGAGCCGCGGGTTGCCGACCCCTGATGTAGGAGGACAAAAATGACACAAACCTCCCTAATTGTTACAAAGCACACTGTTTATATTAAACATGCTTCACTGATTCGAGTATTTGGCAAGCGCCGTTTTGTCCTACTAATTTTGGCGGTCCTTGAACTCACCGTAGTTTGTTTACATGTATAACTTTCTCTGACTTTCTAGGACGTGTTTTATGCCACTTCTTTTTCTGTCTCATTTTGTCCACCAAACCTTTAACGTTGTACATGAAAGGTGAGTTTTGTTGACGTTATTGACTTGTGTGGAGTGCTAATCAGACATATTTGGTCACTGCATGACTGCAAGCTAATCGATGCTAACATGCTATTTAGGCTAGCTCTATGTACATATTGCATCATTATGCCTCATTTGTAGCTATATTTGAGGTCATTTAGTTTCCTTTAAGTCCTCTTAATTCAATTTATATCTCAAGACACACTATCCGTATGTAATATGGCTTTTAATTTTTTTTAATTTTTGCGGCTCCAGACAGATTTGTTTTAGTATTTTTGGTCCAATATGGCTCTTTCAACATTTTGGGTTGCCGACCCCTGGACTAGAACAAACACTTGATTCTGATGTTTGAAATTTCATCTGCTGTAATGCAGTTTTCTATCAGTACGTTTTCAATTAAGATAGTTGGGACTTATTTTTCAAAGTTCCCTTTCTGTGATGCTTTGAATTACACTGAAATATTTATATTTGGGAAAAATGTTTTTTTGGAATAAAGATTTTTTTCTGCGGAAAAAAAAAAAATAGTATTCCAAGTTCAAACTCTGTATTGACATTTTACATTGTTAAGCTCAAACACTGAATCAGGAGAATACATATTCATAAGCTAATTTTGAAACAATTTCACTGTGTAGATATTCCTCCAACAGGAGAAGCAGTCTCATCAATTTGTTTCATTAGTTCTAACGTAACTGTGCATGAGAGTTTCATTTTTTAATTTGTTCAACATTTTTACATGAACAGCTGCTGGCTACAAAAACTAATTTGGCATTTTAGTTACGTGATAAAGACATCATTGCTTTCTGTATGATTCATGAGAATAAAATTTTAGCACCTATTGGTCTATTATAGAAGAAAGCCTTTGTTTTTGTCGTATTTCTATTAGTTGCAACCCCCTCTACCCCCATCTCATTTTCATTTGCATTTGTCTTTATTTAACCAGGTAAAATCTCATTCAGATTAATTTTAATATTCTTTTCAAACAAAACCAGATTATCTAAAGTTAAAGTTAAAGTACCAATGATTGTCACACACACACTAGGTGTGGTGAAATTTGTCCTCTGCATTTGACCCATCCCCTTGTTCACCCCCTGGGAGGTGAGGGGAGCAGTGGGCAGCAGCGGTGCCGCGCCCGGGAATCATTTTTGGTGATTACTACCAATTCCAACCCTTGTGGGGCGGCATGGCGTAGTGGGTAGAGCAACCGTGCCAAGAAACCTGAGGGTTGCAGGTTCGCTCCCCGCCTCTTACCATTCGAAAATCGCTGCCGTTGTGTCCTTGGGCGGGACACTTCACCCTTTGCCCCCGGTGCCACTCACACCGGTGAATTGAATGATGAATGATAGGTGGTGGTTGGAGGGGCCGTTGGCGCAAATTGCAGCCACGCTTCCGTCAGTCTACCCCAGGGCAGCTGTGGCTACAAAAGTAGCTTACCACCACCATGTGTGAATGATGGGTTCTACATGTAAAGCGACTTTGGGTACTTAGAAAAGCGCTATATAAATCCCAGTTATTATTATTATTATTATTGATGCTGAGTGCCAAGCAGGGAGGTAATGGGTCCCATTTTTATAGTATTTGGTATGATTCGGTCGGGGTTTGAACTCACAACCTACCGATCTCAGGGCGGACACTCTAACTACTAGGCCATTGAGTAGGGCAGGGGTGTCAAACGTGTACAGCCCGACGGCGGACAGGTTTTATCCGGGCCGCGGGATGAGTTTGCTAAGAATAAAAATTAACCTGAATTTTTTTAATGAAAGAAACTGCTGTTCTTAAAGTGTCCACTGGGTGTCGCAATAGCACTTCTTTGTATCTTTGTAGATGATGCTACATATGTAAAAAACAAACCACATGATGTTAGTACATCAGTCGAGGAAAATGATCAAACTACATAAATAACATACTGTGATTTCATTTGGATATAATTTTTTTCTCTTGATGGATTGAAAATTAACACCAATGAGTTGACTGATGAACATTATCACATAATTTATAGAAAAAACATAAATAATGACAAATAAAGATAGAATACTATTAACCGCAACAGGTAATTGTAAAAAAACCAAAAACAACACCATTATGATTTGTACAATTTCAGAATGTGCTTGTTCTATTTTTAAACAAAGAAAACAATCTTAAGTTGTCTTTATTTTTAAGTTATTGTGCCGTGATTTTACCAGTCCGGCCCACTTGGGAGTAGATTTTTCTCCATGTGGCCCCCCCATCTAAAATGTTGACGGGGGTCGACGCCTCAGGCTACTGCATCCGAACTGCGTGTCTGGAGCTCCTGGGTCCCGCTGTCCATCCCTTCCGGGTGCCCGTCTTGGTTGGGGCCTGTTGGGCCTAGTCCCTGCGTCTATTGTGGTAGCTTGGTGCTGCAAGGTATTCCGAGGTGCTGCGAGTCGGCCAGTTGCTGGGGTAGTGACCTTGTTTGTCAGCATGTCTGTGATCTTCTTTTAATTCTTTTTTTTTTAATTAATTAATTAATTTATTTATTTATTTATTTATTTATTTTTTAATATATTTTATTAATATTATTTTTTAATTTTCCCCTCCCTCAGGGGGGGGGGCTCGGCGGGGCGGTTGCTGGTTGTTCCATCTCCATCGTTGGGGTCCCTGCGGGTGGGGTGGGTGGTTCCCGTGGCCCTGTGCCTGGGTGGTCCTGCGGCGGCCGGTTTGGGTGGGGTGGCCGGGGGCTGGCCTCGCCGCGCTCTCCGGGGGTGGGGGGTGGGCTCGTGGGGGCCCGGTTGCCGGTGGGGCGGGGGCGGTCTTCCCGTCCGGTTGCGGGGAGTCTCTGGGTCCCTCGGGCGGGGCGTCTCGCCTTTCTGCCCGTGTGGGGTGTGGTCTCTCGCTGGCTTGGGGTTTGGCTGTCCCCTGCTTTTCTCGTGCCCTGTCCTCTGCCGGGTGCGTCTGTCTGCGGCCTGCTGCTGGCCCTTGTGGGCGGTACGGTGGGTCGGGCTCTGGGGTTCCTGTCGCTGGCCGGCTTGGCTGCGTGGGGGCGGTGGTCCCTGGTTCCCTGGGCACCACGCCTCCTGTTTGTGGGTTGGGCTCTCGGGGGTGATGGGGCCGTGCTCTGGCTCCCACGCACTCTGGGAGTCGAATGTATTGTACATGCAAATTCACATATGCTCACATACGTACACAGGTACCTACGCTCCCACATACATACACAAATACAGTACATATTTACCTACCTAATGTTCGTACATCCACACGCACATTCAATATACAAACATACACATACTGTACATATACATTCACTGTACAAACACATATACACATTCTGTACATATACAAGTACATATGCATACTTACACTCATGCACATAATCACGTTGCATCAAACATATATTAACGTTGTTGCCCTAGGGTAAACTGGGTGTAACACATGGCACACTGACAAAGCTTAACCTATTGTGACTATAACAATCTACAAGGTTAATGTAGGTTGCTTCTCTTTCTCCCCCTCCATTTTTCTGCATTCTTTCGTATCTCAAGTTATCATTACGTATATGTATTGTTGCATTTAAACAACTGTATTGTTGATAATAAAGGTAAATTATTGGTATTGTTCATTATCAATAGCGCTATTTCTATTGGTATTTGTATTGATCCATTTGTAGTGTAATAATGCTCATGGTTATTTCTGTATTATTTTTTATTTTTCGCTAACTGCTTATTTGCTATTACTTTTACCATCATATTTGTACATGTCATATTTGCTGATGTTGCTCTATTGTTGTTGTTGTTGTTGTTTGCTGTTGTTGTTTTTGTCTCTCTGTCTAATCCCCCTCTTGTCCCCACAATTTCCCCCTCTGTCTTCTTTTTTTTTCTCTTTCTATCCCCTCCTGCTCCGGCCCGGCTGCACTAAATGATAATATAAATACATTTAATAAAGTCAAATACAAATAAGGCAACAAGAGAAGTATCCTACACTTCTCTTTTGTAAAGTAAATCTGAACAGCCGACATGGGCATCTACATCAACTATATGATTTGCCTGAGAAGCTGGACAGGACATAAAAAAAAAAAATAAAAAAATAAATGTTGACACCCCTGGTCTAGGGGGTTTATCTTATGTTTTCAATATGATAATCCCATCTTTAAAAAGTAAAAATGTTTACAAGTGTTTTAAATAGCTGGTTTCAACCAAATCCACCAATTAATCAATCAATCAATCAATCAATCAATCAATCAATCAATCAATGTTTATTTATATAGCCCTAAATCACAAGTGTCTCAAAGGGCTGGGCAAGCCACAACGACATCCTCGGTTCAGATCCCACATAAGGGCAAGGAACAACTCACAACCCAGTGGGATGTCAATATAAATGACTATGAGAAACCTTGGAGATTATATAATATTTCGTTTTTTAGTGCATGTAAAGTGTGTGTGTATGGGGCCGTGACGTTAGGTTCAGTGTGGGATGTCTTAGGATGTTAGGAGTCTTGTGTATGGGGCCCAGAATTTGGTGCTACGCCCCTGGGTGTGTGTCCTCTAACCGGTATGTTGATCCAGGTTTGAGCCCGAGAGTCACCGCTGTTCCTGGGGTCCAGTGTGAGGGTCAGCAGGGCGTCTTTGACCAGAATGGACACGGCTCTCAGGATGAAGGAGGCAAACAAGTTCATGTGGATGTTGTTCCTCATGCAGTGCAGCTTCCTGGTGCAGAGGTGACAAATGTTTGAGATCGTGACTTCTGCATGCTCCGTTCAGCATGCAGCTACAATATATAAGATATTTCGGTACCACTTTAGCATGGGGAACATATTCACCCTTAATTAGTTGCTTATTAACATGCAAATTAGTAACATATTGGCTTTTAATTAGTCATTATTAAATACTTATTAATGCCTTATTCTGCATGGCCTTATTATTCAACCAGTAAGCCATTAACTAAGAGTCTTCTTTCTTTCTTTCTTTAGTTTATTTCGAACATGAACACACTTACAGTATAATACATCACACAGTTTCATATCATTTCACTTTACATCATGTCCGAAAAGGAGTAGGAAGAGGCAAAGCTTACTTAATCCTACCACTTTCCCACTTCAGAGCATTTACAAATATATAGAATCATTTACTGACCTTTTTATAATAAAATAACATCTGTGAATTAGTATACACAACAGTTTTGTAATATGTAATTAATTAATTCAGTCATTATTAACATACTAAGATGAAGAATATCTTAATTCCTCAATAACCTCAGAATTATTGCTTATTAGTAACCCTAGCCCTAACCCTAACCCTTATATGTTCCCCTAGTGTCATGTCTGTGTTGATCATGTTTTTGTTTGGCCATGTGCTGTTTGTTTTTTGGATGCTTTTTAGTTCCTGGTTGTGCACTCTTGTTTGTTTTGTTTCCATGACTACTCATTAGTTTCACCTGTCTCACGTTTTGCACTCGCGCACCTTTCACTAATCATGTCGGTATTATTTAAGCTTACAGTTGCCAGGCAGTCTGCCTGGCGACATTAACACTGTTACTCCTGCTACCTCTGCTCACGTCATGCCATGCTACCCCCTTGATACTCATGCCTGTTCATAGTTATGCTTCATGCCATGCCACGTAAGTTTTGTTTTTTCATGTCACAGACAGCGAGTTTTGCTTCATGTTCATAGTTTCTGCCTTTGTGCAAGTTTTTGTTTTCTTAGCCGAGTTTATCTCCGCCTGTGAGCGCGCCTTTTGTTTGTACCCCTTTTTGTAGTTTGTTATAAATATGCATTTACCTTCACGCCTTGCCCGCTCCAACTTTCCTTTGCATTCCGGGAAAACAAAACACCCCATAGTTCCCTTCTTGACACTTAGTGTCTAAATAACTCTAAATGAAGTCTTTGTTACGTAGAAAATGTTAGTATGGGGAACCAATTCACCATTAATTAGTTGCTTATTAACATGCATATGTTCCCCATAATAAAGTGTTACCGATATTTCATATATTTATAGTTTCCTTTTCCTTCCTTTTTTCAGCCCCTCTTATATCGATGAGCTTTCTTTCTACCGCCATCCCTTTTCCATACCGCACTATGGCTTCTTTTCTAATGACATACAATGCAACATTTCACTGCATTCATAACATTCCATTTCTCCCTACTGCTCAAACCCCTATTCAGTCCATGGTCTACCTGAAAGTGATGAGGATTCCCAATGCCAGTAGCAGAGCTCCCAGAGAGAGCGAGTATCCCACGGTGTACATGATCCGAAACTGGCTGAGGATGCGGCCATACTGCTGCTGCAAAATAGCGGAGGTGGCGTTGACAGCAATTCCACGAGATGCATTTCACACAACATACAGAGACGTGCAAGAAGAACAGATGGGAGGTATTCCACCCGATAAATCACGTCATGTAAGTCAAAAGTCCTTTCATTAGCCACCCATCTGCCCATCTGACTTAAAGCGGTTTTAAAACATGTAACGAGATCGGGACTCACACACGCATGCAGTGACACACACACACACACACACACACACACACACACACACACACACACCTCACCTGGCCAGAGTCGTCCTCACACTCGCTGGTATTTCTTTGTACCCATCTACCATCTTTACTGCAGAATATGTAGACCAAACCCTGCTGGACTGTTCAAACGGACACAAAAGGCAAATATTGCATGAGGAAGACAACAAGGAGACAAATCAAACAACGCCGTCTTGAGCCGACTCATTTGAGAAGTGAACTCATTTCATGTAGGGGTGTCCCGATGTGATACTGATGTTCAGTATCAGCCAGATACAGTGGTGTGCCGTCAGGGCCAGCAAGGCCTTCTATGCTGGCCTAACATAACCACTATCATAATTAAAGATAAAGGTAATTTTTTATTTACTTTCCCTGAACAACAGTGCTGTTGTTTTTAGGTTATAGAATTTTAATCCAATCAGAATTCAGCTTGCTTATGTTGCCATGCTGTACCAAATCTGCCGGGGGCCTTCAGAATCAACAATGCGGGAGTCCGTGCACTGTAAGTGAACGGGGACATACAGTTGATAGACAGTTGCGATAGTAAGGCCTTCTAGCTGCTAATATTGTGATGTTATGAGCTAGGTAACATAAGAACTTCATTACCCAGCATGCCACAGTGGTGAAGAGCATGCGCAGTAGCCCTGTTTAGGTTGTTAAATGTAGCCATGCTGGATGTTTTTGATGAGCACGCTGTGGAGTAAACGTTAAGAACTCAGCCAACACGCCTCGTCTGCATCTTTTATGATTAGACAAGACAACACATATATTTATATTTGCAAGGCCATTTTCAAGAGGGATATTCAAAGAGAAACTACATCTTGTCTGACGATGTCGGCCAACTCCGGAAGCTCCAATGGGTTTTGCAGATTGTGAGTTCAGATATTTTATTTCTTTGTTTTTTGCAATTTTTTAATTTTGACAGTACCACATAAGATATGTCATAATTGCTGATGCCGGTTTATTGATTTTTAAATGCGCCCAGAAAATAACTTGTTTTGTACACAGTTGATGTGTTTCAATAACCAGTAGTGCGTAAATGTGTTTCTGTATAGTATTTCTCCAGAAATGGTCATGTGGTGACATAAATGATGCACTGCAAAAAGTCAGTTTTCAAAAACAAGAAAAAAAAAATACAAAAAATAGTTTTTTTTTTTTTAACTAAGCAAAATTATCTGCCAATAGAACAAAAAAATGTGGCTTGTCAAGACTTTCCAAAACAAGTCCAATTAGCTAACCTCAATGAACCCAAAAATACCTTAAAATAAGTATATTCTCACTAATAACAACTGTACTACTATAAGAGTACGTATTTTCTATTGTTTCATTTAAAATAAAACAGCAAAGTCCATTTGGCTGTCATCTGTTATAATACGAGACACAATTGTGTCCAAGTCATTTTTTTTTCATGCTTGAAATAAGAAACTATTATCTTATCAGACAGAAAATAAGCAAATATCACCCTTATTTGAGATAATTAATCTTACTTAGATTTCAGTTTTTGCAGTGTAGTATTTTGAGAGGTAATCATTAGACAAAGGACATCACTGAAGGCCTAGGTGGGAAACGCATGGCCCGCCAATGGCCAGATATCAGCAAAAAACCAAGTATATCGGATGATATCGGCTTGCATCTAAACTGCAGCACAAGCAGTCCTGCAGCGTATTTACTTGTGCAAAGTTCGACAGCCACTTCACTTAAACGACATTTAGGTCTTGTTTTTACTAAGATCTAAATACCTCGTGCTAAACAGCACGTGCAATCTATAAAGGAGTGTGTACTATTAGCAGTGATGGGCAAGCTACTTGGAAAATGTAGTAAGCTAAGCTACAAGTTACTCTCGAATAATATGTAGCTAAGCTACATGGGACGAATTGTAGCAAGCTACACTTACAGCTACACGGAAAAAGTAGCTTGCTACATTTAACTGCATTTATATCTATGGGCCCACATGTATAATATCAATGTTAATGTAACTGAGAGTGTACAAATGCACCCAATAAGGATCTGTCACATAGCTGGGGATACCCTACAACTACCTGTAGGGGTCCCCGCACCCCACTGTATGTATTTATTTCAGTTTGCCTTTTCTTTGGCCCACCCCTATAATGTTATTCATTGTCCCTGTCTACAGTAGATAAAACACAGCATCTGACATATGTGTTGTTTGGGAACAGTTGATAATGATTATGTGCAGTAACACTTTTCATGAACCTAACTAACCTTAAAGCAGGGGTGTCAAACGTACGACCCGAGGGCCGGATCAGGTGCACGAACAGGTTTTATCCGGCCCGCAGGATGAGTTTGCTAAGTATAAAAATAAACCTGCATTTTTTTATGAAAGAAACCGCTGTTCTAATTGTGTCCACTGGATGTCACAATAGCAATTCTTTGTATCTTTGTAGATGATGCTACATATGTACAAAATAAACCACATGATGTTAGTACATCAGTCGAGGAAAATGATCACAATACATAAATAACATGCTGTAATTGGATTTAGATATCATTTTTTTTTTATCTTGATAGATTAAAAATTAACACCAACATTATCACATAATTCATTCAGAAAGTATAAATAACGACAAATAAAGATAGAATACTATTAACCGCAACAGGTAATTGTAAAAAAAACAAACAACAACGTTATGATTTGTACAATTTCAGAATGTGCTTGTTCTATTTTTAAACAAAGAAAACAATCTGAAGTTGTCTTTATTTTTAAGTTATCGGGGCGTGATTTTACCAGTCCATGTGTCCCCCGCTTTAAAATGAGTTTGACAACCCTGCCTAAATGTGTGTTCCTAAATTTGGGTTGGGCGTTTTAGATGAAGAGAGCAGTTTAGTTGTACAGTATGTTATGGTTTGGTTTAAACAGTTAAAAACTAAGGTTTTGGGCATTGTTTTCGCAAATCGCATACATTTGTCTAAATATGGCCAAGGACACGTATTGATGTGGGGTTCCTACACTACATCATCACTAAAGGAGCATTCTAATCTCTTTTTTTGAGTCGTCCTTCCGTCTCCGACTCCCTTGTCGTCATGTCTATTATAATTTTGCTTCCTGGGTTCAGTTCATTTTCAGTTTATTTTGAACATGCATTGTAATTCATCACATATTTACAGTTGTTTCATTACAGCACGTCCGAAAAGGATTAGGAAGAAGCTGAGCTTATTTAACCCTACCCCTTTTCATACCATAGCAATTGTATCCTATTCCCTTGTTCTCCGTAACATAACGGTGAACAATTACATAACAAATAAATAATATACTATAGTAAGTAAACAAACATTAAATACATAAATAATCGTTGTCTCAATAAAAAAAATAAGGTAACACTTTAGTATGGGGAACATATTCACCATTAATCAGTTGCTTATTAACATGCAAATTAGTAACATATTGGCTCTTAATTAGTCATTATTAAGTACTTATTAATGCCTTATTCTGCATGGCCTTATTATACAACCAGTAAACCATTAATTAAGAGTTAACTAACCCTAACCCTAACCCTAACCCTAACCCTAACCCCAACCCTAACCCTAACCCTAACCCTTATATGTTCCCCTAGTGTCCAAATAACTCTAAATTAAGTATTTGTTACTTTAATAAGCAACTAATTAATGGTGAATATGAAGTGTTACCAATAATAATAACAATAATAATAAATTAGAAAAAAAATATAGAAAAAATTCTTGAAAGATACCGTATTTTTCGGACTATAAGGCGCAGTTTTTTTCATAGTTTGGCCGGGGGTGCGACTTATACTCTGGAGCGACTTATGTGTGAAATTATTAACACATTACCGTAAAATATCAAATAATATTATTTAACTCATTCACGTAAGAGACTAGACGTATAAGATTTCATGGGATTTAGCGATTAGGAGTGACAGATTGTTTGGTAAACGTATAGCATGTTCTATATGTTATAGTTATTTGAATGACTCTTACCATAATATGTTACGTTAACATACCAGGCACGTTCTCAGTTGGTTATTTATGCGTCATATAATGTACACTTATTCAGCCTGTTGTTCATTATTCTTAATTTATTTTAAATTGCCTTTCAAATGTCTATTCTTGGTGTTGGGTTTTATCAAATAAATTTCCCCTAAAGATGCAACTTATACTCCAGTGCGACTTATATATGTTTTTTTCCTTCTTTATTATGCATTTTCGGCAGGTGCGACTTATACTCCGAAAAATACGGTACACTAAATTAATAATGAATATTTTTCTTAACTAAACTGTCAATAAATATAAAGTTTAAATGAAAATACAGCTTCACCACTTTAGTCATAATTTCTGCGCTTAAGAAATTGTCTTTGACTTTAGCTCCAGACTTGTTCTGTTTGTTTAAGATTGTCATTACTGACACAAGTGGTCCATATGGACCACAGCTGGGAAACATATTTTTTGGCGGCCCTCTAGAGCAGAGGTTCTCAAATGGGGCTCCGCGTACCCCTGGGGGTATTTGAAGGTATGCCAAGGGGTACGTGAGATTTTTTTTTAATATTCTAAAAATAGCAACAATTCAAAAATCCTTTATAAATACAAATAAAAACCTATCTTTTTTTCCAAATAGTTCAAGAAAGACCACTACAAATGAGCAATATTTTGCACCGTTATACAATTTAATAACTCAGAAACTGATGACATAGTGCTGTACTTTACTTCGTATATATGCTTTTTTCCTTCTTTATTGTGCATTTTCGGCCGGTGCGACTTATACTCCGGTGTGACTTATACTCCGAAAAATACGGTATTTATTGAGATTGACATGTTGACCAAATAAATACTAACTGCATCATTTCTGACTATAAGCTCATGCTACGTCTTTGTTGAAAAAATGCTTTGTTGGGAGATTAAATAAAATGGTGCTTTTAATAAACTTTATACTTTCTTTTTTTTAGCTAACTAAAATGCACCCCCCGCGACCCCAAAAGGGTAGAAAATGGATGGATGGATGGAAAATGTTGTGAAATTTAGTCGACTGAAACTAAATCGATTTAGAATTTCTAAAAGACTAAACTCAAATTAAAAAAACTGCTGTCACAAACAACACTAAATTCCATCTTTTCCCGGTGTAATTTAAAACAATGAAGCAAAGTAAGCAACAAACTGCCACCGTATCGTCTGGGGGAAATTTCTCTAAGTATCTCAACTCAAAAAGTCCAGTAGTGCGTTAAGCGCTTGACAGTTAAATTAGTCACGTCTTCATTTTATTAGTTCTACCTGACCACATGACTGCCCTCGGCATCGTCTCTGCAAAGACACTGCACAGAATAAAGGCGGAATTATACTACAGCGTCACGGCACTGAGCCCCCCCCACCGCCCCTCCTCCGAACCCTCCGGCCGAGCTTGACGTGCATCTCCAAACAAATCTAACCTTGCGTCATCATGAATATAATTGTTTTCAGAGGAGCGTGAACAATAAAAGTGACTGATGTTCCACATTCATCAGTTCCAGCAGCAACAATCATCTGGATGTTGCTTCAGTCAACAGTGTTCACGACTTCTACGACGCGGGAGGATAAATAGCTCGTCAACAAGAGCTGTGTTTGCTCACCCTAAAAAAACTAACAAAAAAAAGCAAAAAAAAAAAAAAACGCCCTCGGGCAATTGAAAATCAGGCGCTCAACCCGTGACTAAGAACTCTAACAGGATCAAGACGGCGTCAGAATATATACTTACAGCATGTGTATACAACGTTTTGGGTGTTTTTTTTTAGATGGCTTTGTAGGCGGAATTGATTGTATGTATCCCCATTACCTGCATTGTTAACCGCCTCTTACTTGCCGTTTTTCGCTCTTTAGAATGCACAGAAGAAAAGATGTGTCATGTGTTTGTGGATGATGAACAGTGACATTCCGAAAAAAAGCATTTCCTCAATTAATGTGTTGATTTTATTTTATTTTATTTTATTTTATTTTTTTTTTTTTTTTGTCCTGTCCAGCTTCTCAGGCAAATCATATACCTGTAGTTGATGTAGATGCCCATATTGGCTGTACAAATATACTTTACAAAAGAGAAGTGTGGGATACTTCTCTTGTTGCCTTATTTGTATTTGACTTTATTAAATGGATTTATATTATTATTTGGTGCAGCCGGGCCGGAGCAGGAGGGGATAGAAAGAGAAAAAAAAAAAGGAAGACAGAGGGGGAAATTGTGGGGACAAGAGGGGGATAAGACAGAGACACAAAAACAACAACAGAAAACACAACAACAACAACAATAGAGCAACATCAGCAAATAGAATATGTACTAATATGATGGTAAAAGTGATAGCAAAGAAGCAGCTAGTGAAATAAATAATAATTCAGAAATGACAATGAGCATTATTACACTACAAATGGAGCGATACAAATACCAATAGAAATAGCACTATTGATAATGAACAATAACAATAATTTACCTTTATTATCAACAATGCAATTGTTCAAATGCAACAATACATATATGTAATGATAACTTGAAATACAAAAGAAAGCAGCTAAATGGAGGGGAAGAAAGAGAAGCCAGCCATATTAACCTTGTAGATTGTTATAGTCAAAATAGGTTAGGCTTTGTCAGTGTGCCATGTGTTACCCAGTTTAATCTAGGGTAGAGGTGTCCAAACTAATTCCATTGAGAGAAATTAAAGCATGCGGGGGCCATTTTGATATTTTTCATTTTCAAAACCAATACAATATATAGATTTTTTTATACCTTTAGGGCTCCCCTCAAGTTTGGTCCCAGGGACGTGAAAGGGTCTCAGTCATTAAAATGTTAAATCAGTCATATATATATATATATATATATATATATATATATATATATATATATTTAGAACTTTAAGTATATCTGTCGATATAAAGTTATTTATTTCTTCAAATTCAATACTTTTTTGGCAAATCCATTTATTTGGCAAAAACACAAACATATCCAGTCTTTTAATAATATATAATCAATATACAACAATAATATATATTTTTTGAGCAATGACTGTAAAAAAAAAAAAAAGTCCCACTAAAATTCTTGGGGATCCAAAAGTGTCCCACTCATGAAAGTGTTAAAAATAAGTCATACATTTTTTTTTTCCAATGCTTGAGTCTCTAGATCAACTTCAGATCTATCTGCTGTTTCTAAGTTTTCATTATTTTGTAATTTTTTTAGTTAGTTTGTTTATTTTATACCCTTTTTGTCAAAGAAAACTCAGTTTTTTTTACGGCAAACACATAAAATACGCAATATTTTCCCCAAAAAATACTTTATTTTTGATGTGAAGTAATTGGAGCTTTAGATAGGTCACTAATTCAAAACATTACCTTTGATTGATTATTATTTTTTTTAATAATTACATTTTTAAATGGAAAAAATGCCTGCATGGCAGCTTTGTGTTATTAGAGACAAAATTTAAACTTTTTCTCGTTAAATTTCACCTGTTTGCTGTTTTATTTCACATTTTGATGTTCAATTTTCTTTTTCAGTAGTATTTGTAAAGGGTGCCAGGGGCCGTTAAACAAAGTAGCTGGGGGCCACAAATGGCCCCCGGGCTGCACTTTGGACACCCCTGCCCTAGAGTAACGACGTTAATATATGTTTGATGAAACATGATTATATGCATGAGTGTATGTGTATATGTACAGTATGTGTATATGTATGTTTATACAGTGAATGTATATGTACAGTATGTATATATGTATGTTTGTACAGTGAATGTATATGTACAGTATGTACATATGTATGTTTATACAGTGAATGTATATGTACAGTATGTACATATGTACAGTCGTGCTCATAAGTTTACATACCCTGGGAGGATTTATGATTTCTTGGCCATTCTTCAGAGAATATGAATGATAATACATAAACCTTTCTTCCACTCATGCTTAATGCTTGTGTGAAGCTATTTATTGGCAAACAACTGTGTTTACTCTTTTTAAATCAAGATGACAAAAGAAAGTACCCAAATGACCCTGATCAAAAGTTTACATACCCCAGTGACTTTGATCTGATAACATGCACAAAAGTTGACACAAACAGGTTTGAATGGCTAATCAAGGTTCCAATCCTCACCTGTGACATGTTTGTTTGTAATTAATGTGTGTGTATAAAAGGTCAGTGAGTTTCTGGGCTTCTGAAAGACCATTGCATCTTTCATCCAGTGCTGCACAGATGTTTATGGATTCTGAGTCATGGGGAAGGCAAAATAATTGTCGAAGGATCTGCGAGAAAAGGTAATTGAACTGCATAAAACAGGAAAGGGGTATAAAAAGATATCCAAGGAATTGAGAATGCCAATCAGCAGTGTTCAAACGCTGATTAAGAAGTGGGAAATGAGGGATTCAGGTAGACCAGCAAAGATTTCAGCCACAACTGCCAGGAAAATTGTTCGAGATGCAAAGAAAAATCCACAAATAACTTCAGCTGAAATACAGGACTCTCTGAAAAATTGTGGTGTGGCTGTTTCAAGATGCACAATAAGGAGGCACTTGAAGAAAAATGGGCTGCATGGTCGAGTCGCCAGAAGAAAGCCATCACTCCAAATTACTTTGTTCCCGAAGTTTTGAGGCTTGTCTCTGTGCTGTTTGGCGTAATGTAAGCGGGATACTTTGTGACATTTGCGCAGAAATGGCTTTCTTATGGCGACTTGACCATGCAGCCCATTGTTCTGTATGTTTGTACAGTTTGTAACAATTTTGGTATCAAATGCGTTGATTTGAATGATAACAAACTGTGAACGGTGTCCTATCAAATCAAGCAAGGTTACTGATTTTTAAATGCCTTCACTTCTGTAAAGTTTTGAAATTGGTCAGATAAAAAAAAAAATAGCTGCATTTGTACGCATTGAAGGAGATTTAAAAAAAAAAGTGATCTGATGAAGAGCGCTCTCAAAGTGAACACATTCTATGAATTTGTGTTTTGGTGAATAGGTTCTCTGTCCATGTTTTCTCTCCCATGATCTGTCATGAATAGAACACATGGGCTCGTATCACAAGTTACAAAACAGACATACACCCACATACAGTGTCTCCAATGTGCACAGAGATGTTTTTGCAATGGTCTAAATAGTGAAAACTGCTTGTAAGAGTCAGCCAACAATGCATGCATGAGATTCATATACCGTATTCTTCCTATAAAGCAGTGGTCCCCAACCACCGGTCCGTGAAGCATTTGCTACCGGGCCGGTAAGAAACATGAAATAATTTATAAAGGACTGCATTTTCTCCGACTTAACTTTGGCCTGTCCCACTAGACCAGGGGGGTCAAACTTGTTTTCATTGAGGGCCACACCGCAGTCATGGCTGCCAATAGAGGGCCTCTTGTAGCAGTAAATAATTAATGAATTTGCCTCTGAATTTAAATATAAAAAAAATCGGTGGATTTGACCACTGTTTTTTACAGAAAAAAACTGGCAGCTTAGATGCCAGAATTTTACTGTAAAATATATGGTGTTATTTTATTATTATATTACTGCAAATAGAAATACAATACCGTTGTTTAATTTTATTTTGGCAACTCAGATGCCAGTTTTTTACCATAATAAAATGTGGTACCATAAACTCATCAACCGTGGATTTAAAAAAACAAACAAACTGACAGCTCAGTTGACAGAATTGTACTTTAAAAAGACAAACATTGGACGGGTTTTTTTCAACTTACAGTAATATGCTGTAAAAAACTCCCTAAATGTTACAGTAAAATCTATTGGTCATTTTTATAGTGTACAATTTGATGGATAACTTGCTTCGAAACCATAAGTTAAGCATATATTAAGTATTTATTTGGATTTTTACCATAAAAGTTAGATACTATAATATTTGTTGCAATATTGGACACTATTTTTTTTTTTCCTGTTAAACTTGGGAAAAAACAACCTAATACCTTTAGTAAGAAAATAAGAAAGTAAAGAAAGAAAATTTAAGGTATTTTATTGACACATATTATTTCCAAGCTTTTGCGGGCCATATAAAATGACGTGGAGGGCCAGATCTGGCCTTGAGTTTGACATCTGTGCACTAGACACACCAATGTTGTGCAATAAAACTCCTCATAGGAATTTGCCATTTGTTATAACTTTGTGACATGATACAATGCACATTAATGAACACAACAAATATAAATGTGACAGATTGTAGCCAAAGGCTGATTTCCCTCAGCATTTCATTGCAAAGAAACAAGCCCAGGGCTCCCACTAATTCAGCCTTATAGTGAGTTGTATTTTTCACAAGTGGGAAGCCGGTCCCTGAAAATAATGCCTACATTAAACCGGTCCGTGGTGCAAAAAAGGTTGGGGACCACTGCTATAAAGCGCTCTAAAAAGTCCCAAAACCGCCAACAATGCTTTATTTAAATGCCGTGACCTGCAAAAATAACTAAGCTATAGCAACATTGTTACTGTAAGAGCTAACACAGAGGAACTACTTTTCTGGTGTAGTGACACATAGCCTTGCTGAGCTGCTAATAACCTTGGTTGTGACCCCGTCGTAAAATAAAGAATAAGGAAGAGTTGGAGTTAGGGATGATGTTTGATAAGAAATTATCGAGTTCGAGCCTATTATCGAATCCTCTTATCGAACCGATTCCTTATCGAGTCCAGATAGGTTGTTGTATATGGAAAAAAAAACACACAATATTTGGTTTAACAAAAGCTCACTTTTATTATTTAAGAAAAAAATGAAATCTAATAAATAAATAAATATTGACTGTTACCCCCCTAAAAAAAAAAAAAATATTGACTGTTGTTACCCAAAGTATATTAAGTGGGATTTTTCAGAAAAACAAATATATACAGTAACACAAAAACAACCTGTCTCTGTGATCACTATAGGTGTATAAATAATAATATAGTGTTAAATAAAATCAGTCTCGTGGGCACAAAACTGAAAATAATACAGCTCTCCAAAAAGTGCACTTCTGCTGCTATTTGACATAACTGTTTGTTATGATGCTTTGACCTTTTTGCACTTTATTTCTTTATTGGAAGAAAATTCTATGAAGAGAAAAGTTGTTTGCAAAGGTGGTTACAATGCAAAAAAAATTAAAAGTTAAAGCTAAAAAAAGAAATACACTTTATTGAGTTAACATTATTTCTTTAAAGGGGGAAAGATGTGATGTTATGAGCTAGGGCAGGGGTCGGCAACCTTTACCACTAAAAGAGCCAATTTGACCAGTTTCACAAATTAAAGAAAACAATGGGAGCCACAAAAATCTTTTGAAATTTAAAATGAAATAACACTGCATACAAAGTTTTTGTTTTGTTTTGTGCTATGTATAAACCAAGGGTCTCAGACCCGCGGCCCTCACCTTAATATGAAAATATATAAAATATATAAAACAACTTTATCACTCTTACTAATAACGCGCCACACTGTGAACCCACACCAAACAAGAATGACAAACACATTTCGGGAGAACATCTGCACCTTAACACAACATAAACACAACAGAACAAATACCCAGAATCCCATGCAGCCCTAACTCTTCCGGGATACATTATACACCCCCGCTACCAAACCCCGCCCACCTCAACCGACACACGGAGAGGGAGGGGGGGAGGGGGGTTGATGTGTGGGGGAGCAGGGTTGGGGTGGGGGCGGGGTTTGGTGGTAGCAGGGGTGTATAATGTAGCCCGGAAGAGTCAGGGCTGCATGGGATTCTGGGTATTTGTTCTGTTGTGTTTATGTTGTGTTAAGGTGCAGATGTTCTCCCGAAATGTGTTTGTCATTCTTGTTTGGTTTTGGTTCAAAGTGTGGCGCATTATTAGTAAGAGTCTTAAAGTTGTTTTATATGGCCACCGTCAGTGTAACCTGTGTAGCTGTTGACCAAGTATGCCTTGCTGTCACTTACGTGTGCGAGTAGAAGATGCATACAACAAAAGGCTGGGTTAGCACGCTGTTTGTATAGACTGTAGAGGGCGCTAAATGCTGAACCATCATGGCACGCCCTTATTATTATTGTTAGGGTGAAAATCGGTGAATATTGTTCCCGGGAGTTTACTACGAGAGGCACGGAAATCTCCCGGGAAAATCAAAGAGCCGCATGCGGCTCCGGAGCCGCGGGTTGCCGACCCCTGAGCTAGGGAATATAACAACTACACTACCCAGCATGCAACGGGAGTGACGAGCATGCGCGGTAGCCCCGAAAAGTGTTGTTGCATGTCGCCACCCGGCAGCTAAGAATGAGGTTATGAGCACGCTGTGAAAGTAAACGTCAAGAACTCAGCCAACACACCTCGTCTGCATTATTTATAATTAGACAGACAACTCATATACAGTGTGATTTTGTTTTGTTTACAAGGAAAGAAAAACAAAAGTTAAAAAAGGGAGATGTTGTGTATATATATGTATGTGCTGCGGTTAATTTAAGAACGTTGCGACAGCTGCCGTAAAGGAGGTGCGTTGCTAGCCTGGTTGCTATGTTTCCGGTTGGTCATAGAAGTGTTCGTCATGTTTGTACCCTGCTCAAATCTCTCAGTAAAGTTATTCATTGGATTATACCTTTTTGTTTTGAACTTTATTACACCGTGGAGCACTTTTTCCGGTCCATTGTTTTTCCTGCTTTCCCTATCTGCGCCTAATGACTGAGCTTCGTGACGTCATTTCTTGTGATGTCCCACGGGGCATTTCTGGTTGGGACAGGATTCGTTCCCAGGGATTCGAATAAAGAACCAATTCTTTTTCTTTACTATAGTGGTCTCGATAACGGGTACCGGTTCTCAAAAAGGGATTCGAGTCCGAGGACTCTGTTCTTTTCTTATCGAACAACCGGGAAAATCGGTTTCGAGTATCATCCCTAGTTGGAGTTGCTTCGGCTGTATTGAAAGCTTTGGTCACAGGGTGTCTGAGGATCGAACCCACATCCTTCAGGTTGGGAGACGACCACTCCACACCCTGAGCCATGATGACTTGTGTTGACATCTCACATGAGGATTGTGGATGACGGGAGGAAAAAAAAGTGTAGTTCGCCTTTCCAGTAGGGAAGGAATTCATATGGCCCCATTCCTGGGTAGATTTCCCATGAGAGAAAGGAGGGGGCGAAGGGGTTATTCCAGTGGTTCTTAACCTCGTTGGAGGTACCGAACCCCACCAGTTTCATATGCACATTCACCGAACCCTTCTTTAGTGAAAAATAAAATGTTTTTTTGTTTTTTTTCAAATTCAAGACAAAGTTATATGTTTTTTTTTACTAGTGCACAAAATGAACCTTGTTCAAAGAACAAAACCAACACAGTGCATGAACTGACAACAAATTACACACCTGCAAATCAGATGGAAAATTAGAGGGAACATTGTTTGGGGGTACCCATAATACTTAGACTTAGACTTCCTTTTTATTGTCATTCAAATTTTAACTTTACAGTACAGATACGCCGATAGGGAGAAGTTTTTATTTACACGATAAGTCTGGTGTGTCTTGACCGCTACGGCAGAGGCTCTGCCGAACCCCTGAGGCCGACTCACCGAACCCCTAGGGTTCGATCGAACTCAGGTTAAGAACCACTGGGTTATTCATTTTGCAATGCAGTCAGCTGAAAATGACGGACAGCGCCACTTTACACAGCAACTGACGCCGTGGTCAAAGTTGGAATTGCCATAAAACACATTTTAATGTACTCAACACTTGACTGCCATCTGGCGGCTAAAGCGGATAGTGTAATTTGTCACGTTCCATGTGTCAGGTAAACCGTGACAAATAGGGCCACATAAATCCCCTTCCTACGGTGTGTTTTACCATTATCACTGGTAAGCGTGTTTTTAGTTAAAACGATGGTAAACATTTTGTTTGAAGTTTAAAGGAGGGTATTAGTATAGTACCGCGATATTAATGAGTCATTTTTGGTACGATACCGTCTCTGATACGTACCGGTCCCGCACCCCACAGTGTGTAGACAGAAAAGGGAGAACGGACACATTTTGGCTTAAAAACTAACGATAAAGGTGAAACGATGAAACGCCCTCGGGAGGAGGTGCTTTAAGACATGGCTAGCTACCTAGCGGCTAAAGTCCATCCGCCGTCAGTAGTGTTTTAGCTACTTCCAAATCACTAATCCTGGTCTCCATGGCGACAAATAAAGTACGTTTCTTACAAGTATCATCCCTGCAGGACGAGGAATAGCTAAACATGCTTCACTACACACCGTAGCTCACCGGCGTCAAAATGTAAACAAACGCCATTGGTGG
The DNA here is from genome assembly GCF_033978685.3 of Nerophis lumbriciformis. Classification (NCBI taxonomy): domain Eukaryota; kingdom Metazoa; phylum Chordata; class Actinopteri; order Syngnathiformes; family Syngnathidae; genus Nerophis; species Nerophis lumbriciformis. Next base: position 31,588,283 of record NC_084574.2, on the reverse strand, counting down.
ATCTACACCTGACATCCACTGTGATGATACCAAGTAAAGGCACGTATCTAGTCGATACTACTATGATTACGTCGATTTTTTTTGGCATCACAACTTCTTCTTTCGTTTTTTAAAAATGTATATTGTGTTTATAAACTCAGGAAATATGTCCCTGGACTTTGAATACGACCAATGTATGATCCTGTAACAACTTGGTATCGAATCGATACCTACATTTGTGGTATCATCCAAAACTAATGTAAAGTATCCAAACAAAAGAAGAACAAGTGATTTTTTACATTTTAACAGAAGTGTAGATAGAACATGTTAAAAGAGAAAGTAAGTAGATATTAACAGTAAATGAACAAGTAGATTAATAATTAACTTTCTACCGCTTGTCCTTAATAATGTTGGCAAAATAATAGAAAGGAAAATGACACAATATGTCAGCAGACTAATTAGGATCCTTTGTTTGTTTACTTACTACTAAACGACAAGTTGTCTTGTATGTTCACTTTTTTATTTAAGGACTTAACTGCAATAAGAAACATATGTTTAATGTATCCTAAGATTTTTTGTTAAAATAAAGCCAATAATGCAATTTGTATGTGGTTCCCTTTATTTAGAAAAGTACCGAAAAGTACCAAAATAATTTTAGTACCGGTACCAAAATATTGGTATCGTTACAACACTAGTGTAAAGCGACAAAAACATTCAATTTCCGTTATTTCCATGGTGAAAAAATGGTTTCCAAAGCCAAACAAATCAAATGTCAACCAGCGTCTCAGAACCGATCAGGTTCTACTTTAGTCTAATAGTGTGGACATGTATGGGTCATGCTTCTCTCTCCTCATGATTGTACTTCATTACTTAAAATTACAATTTTAGGATGCTGTGCAAAAATACAAAACTGACCTTTATGATGCCAAGGCAAAAACCAGGGGCAGGACACATTGACTGTGGTTCCAGGGAGTCCATCAGGCCAGCAGACATACTGGTCAAAGGTCCTGTTACACACCACCCCTGAAGAGGCGTTGGAATGTTAAGACTCATCCATCCATCCATCCATTTTTCTACCGCTTGTCCCTTTTGGGGGGTGCTGGTGCCTATCTCAGCTACACCAATGGGCCCCATTCAGCAATAAGTTCCTAACTTTTCCTCTTATGTTTCTTCCTAAATTATTTCCTAAGAGGAGTCCATTCAAATTCATGACGTGTTCTTAAACGGCCCGATTGTTCCCACCTGCTGTTCTTAAGTTGCTGAATGCCAAATGGTTAGCGCGTGCGTGTCTATCATAATTTGCATATAAACACGCCCTTATTTCCCCAATATGCATACATAAACACCCTTAATTTCATAATTTGCATAGGTAAACGCCCTTAATTCCCCATATAAGGGCACAATTCCGGCGGAAAAGCCAAACATCAAACACGCAGAGAAAATGCAAACAGTTTACAGAAGAGACATTCGTATTATCCCGCGGAGGAAATACATAATGTCAAAACGTAAGTTTAAGAAAGGGGGGCTGCTCTCGGTAGCCTGAAGCGTTCAAATAAATACTCGTCACTTCGGGCAAATAGGTCTACATGGAAATCAACGCCCCGGTAATTGATGATTGTGTGTGTGTGTGTGTGTGTGTGTGTGTGTGTGTGTGTGTGTGTGTGTGTGTGTGTGTGTGTGTGTGTGCAGTACAATATATAAGATAATACGCACACGGTATTTTGAAATGTCTATATATTGTGCATTTTGCTATATGTCTGTCTGTCTGTCTTATCTATATCTATCTCTATCCATCTATCTATGCATATATCAATATTTCTATATATATCTATATATATATATATATATATATCGCTATCTATCTATCTATCTATCTATGACATACTTGCCAACTTTGAGACCTCCGATTTCGGGAGGTGGGGGGGGGGGGGGCGTGGTCGGGGGGGGCGTGGTTGAGGGCGGGGGCGTGCTTAAGAGGGGAGGAGTATATTGACAGCTAGAATTCACCAAGTCAAGTATTTCATACATATATATATATATACATACATATACATATATATATACATACATATATATATATATATATATATATATATATATATATATATACATGTATATGTATATATATACATATACATATATATACTTATATATATATATATATATATATATATATATATATATATATATATATATATATATATATATATATATATATATATATATACAGTATATCTACATCTTCAAAATATGCAAACAAAACTGTGTTTAGATAATTGATACTTCAAACTTGCATAAATAAATCTTAAGGAATATAACATAACTTGGCTTCTGAGAGCTTCAAAATGTAATGAATAAAATGCTAAAGTTGTTGATAAACAAGCAATTATTTTAATAATTAAATATGGTCATTTTAAATGAATTATTATGATCATTTAAAATTAATGATTTCAAATATGTTTATTTTAATGTATAATTCTATGGCTGGATGTATTAAGGAGTCAGAAAAAATACAAATAAAAAACAATTAATTTTGATGTTTTTAGCAAAATATAGTAAAAATGTTTTATTTATTTTTTTAAATTAATAAATATATTTATTTTTAGGTAAGATAAACATAATAATAAAATGTATCTCTAGTCTGGATGATTTAGTTCTTGTCACCCTGTTGTCCTCCCGTCATAAAGAAAAGGCTGTCCTCACTCAGGTCCGCATGGAGCTGGAGGGGGCGTGGCCTCCAGCTCCGGCTGAAAATCGGGAGATTTTCGGGAGAATATTTGTCCCGGGAGGTTTTCGGGAGAGGCGCTGAATTTCGGGAGTCTCCCGGAAAATTCGGGAGGGTTGGCAAGTATGATCTATGATATTCATTGAACATTAGACAATAGAGGTAAGGGAACTTGTCACACTTAAGAACAAATAGGCCACCCTAAGAGTGCTCTGGAGCACTCGTAAATTTTGTTCTTACCTACGAACAAATCCCAGCTAAGAAAACATTGGTGAATCCAAAAATCTCCTTAAAAACTTCGTAAGTGGGCCTAAGAACAAAATTTGTTCTTAAGAACGGTTGCTGAATGGGGCCCAATGTGTTTTGTTCACACATCGGCGGAAAGAGTACTCGCCTATAGCAGGGGGTGTGGAGTTTAAGAAGTCCAAACACTGATTCCTGTAGCTGCTCCACCGCTCCTTCAGAAGCTCCAGGGACGTGGTAGAAGACACCTGTCGGAAGAACACATGATGCTCGGCTTGCTCGAGCGCAGTCATGAAACCCATGGACGAGGATGCGAGTGGTACCTTTGTAGAGCTGCAGAGCATGAGCAGGGCCAAGAGGAGACACACCTGGGACATCCCACTGATACTGGAAGGATGGGGGACAGTGGGGACCAGAACACAAAGGAGGAAGCCCCACACATGAGGCGCCCCTGGCCCGATGTCACTGTCAGGCCTGCACATGTGGTGGGGGAGACGCTTGTGAGAGTTGGTGTATGCACAGTATGAAGGAATATCGCTAACCATCACTTTCACAGTCAGCTTGTTTCTTTAGACATTTTAGCTACCGAAAGCTTAAGAAGGTTCATTATGTCTTCTTGTTGAACATACTTTTCAGGTAAAATATTCCATGTATTATCATTATTAAGATTATTCAGAAATCTTGTCTGACTAGAAGAAACTGAAAAGTATCAAAACCAGTGTTTCTGAAACTTTTTTTTTACCAAGTGCCACCTCAGAAAACACTTGGCTCTCCAAGTACCGCATTGGTAATCCATCCATCCATCCATCCATTTGCGCAGGGGGGTCGCTGGAGCCCATCTCAGCTGCACTCAGGCAGCAGGCGGGGTACTCATCGCAGGGCCAACACAGATAGACAGATAACATTCACACACTAGGGACCATTTAGTGTTGCCAATCAACCTATCCCCAGGTGCATGTCTTTGGAGGTGGGAGGAAGCCGTAGTACCCGGAGGGAACCCACGCAGTCACGGGGAGAACATGAAAACTCCACACAGAAAGATCCAGAGCTCGGGATCGAACCCAGGACCTTTGTATTGTGAGGCAGACGCACTAACCCCTCTTTCCACCGTGCTGCCCGCATTGCTAATGTCTTCTGTAATTTCAATTAAAGCCACCGAAGTTGAAACATTAGCTCTGTATCCATACTGGTTCTCAGCGAGTATTCTATTTTAGTTTGCGAAACTCTCTAATCTGTCATTGAACAGTTTTTCAATGATTTTAGAAAATTGTGGAAGTAAAGAAACAGGTCTATAATTTGTAAATTGGTGTTTGTCTCCGGTCTTATAAATTGGTGCAACTTTAGCTATTTTCATTTTGTTTGGGAATTTGCCTGTTTGAAATGATAGCTTGCTAATATACATCAATGGTACTGAGATATCTTTAATAACCGTTTTTTAATCATTTACATTACAATCAATTGAAGTCTTAGATTTGCCATTTTTCACGATTTTAAAGGGTAACATTATCACAATTTCAGAAGGGTTAAAACCATTAAAAATCAGTTCCCAGTGGCTTATTTTATTTTTTCAAAATTTTTTTCAAAATTTTACCCATCACGCAATATCCCTAAAAAAAGCTTCAAAGTGCCTGATTTTAACCATCGTTATATACACCCGTCCATTTTCCTGTGACGTCACATAGTGATGCCAATACAAACAAACATGGCGGATAGAACAGCAAGATATAGCGACATTAGCTCGGATTCAGACTCGGATTTCAGCGGTTTAAGCGATTCAACAGATTACGCATGTATTGAAACGGATGGTTGTAGTGTGGAGGCTGGTAGCGAAAACGAAATTGAAGAAGAAACTGAAGCTATTGAGCCATATCGGTTTGAACCGTATGCAAGCGAAACCGACGAAAACGACACGACAGCCAGCGACACGGGAGAAAGCGAGGACGAATTCGGCGATCGCCTTCTAACCAACGATTGGTATGTGTTTGTTTGGCATTAAAGGAAACTAACAACTATGAACTAGGTTTACAGCATATGAAATACATTTGGCAACAACATGCACTTTGAGAGTGCAGACAGCCCATTTCAGTAAGCTAAATTATTGGTAAACACAGTTTATGTATAATAATTTACATAAAACCGCGCGTAATGAATAAAGTTTTCATCAATTAACATATTCTGTAGACATACCCTCATTCGCTCTCTTTTCCTGAAAGCTGATCTGTCCAGTTCTGGAGTTGATGTCAGCATCTGCTTTGAGTGTCGCAGGATATCCACACATTCTTGCCATCTCTGTCGTAGCATAGCTTTCGTCGGTAAAGTGTGCGGAACAAACGACTGACCATTTTGTCGGCTTTCCCCACAGCCTCGTATTTTGAACAAATTTCGTCCAATTTCTTGCCACTTTCGCATCTTTGGGTCACTGGTGCAACGTGAATCCGTCCCTGTTCGTGTTTGTTACACCCTCCGACAACACACCGACGAAAGTGAGAAAATGGCGGATTGCTTCCCGATGTGCTCCGAGAGCGAATAATAGAAAGGCGTTTAAATCGCCAAAATTCACCCATTTAGAGTTCGGAAATCGGTTAAAAAAATATATGGTCTTTTTTCTGCAACATCAAGGTATATATTGACGCTTACATAGGTCTGGTGATAATGTTCCCCTTTAACTATTTCTTCTGTGTCACATTATTGAGGAACATTGAGTTGGGATTTCTATCTACGGTATCATTATCGTCCTCAGCAATGTTCCCTCTAATTTTTAATGTTTGTGAGCAAACGCACAAACTCCCTGAGCATTCAGTGGAGCACATGTGAGCAACATCAGACGTGCACACTGTGGCCACACCAGCGTCACACCTGTCCCAAATCAGACATCATAACAATTTAAATGTTTTATTAAAAATAATTTTCTGATACAAGTGATTTTGCCTTCTTACAATGACAATAACAAAAACACATGTTTTTCATGACCTATGTGCTAGTATTGTATGTCTGGCTGCGGGTCCTGCCTTTATAAGAAATGTTACCCCTTTCAGAGATTACATTTAGTTCCTGTAACTTTCTGTCTGCAAAATACATATTTTTATTAGCATTTATGAAATCTAGTGACAATATTTCATGAATAATATCCTTAGATTAACATTCTCAATAAATGGCAGTAAAATAAGTTTAATTGAGGAGTCAGTGTTACAACCTGGCATTTACACGTTGTGTGGCGTTGGGGTTGTCCGACTTTTTGTGTGGCCCTAAACGTAACACTGGCCATGAGTGCGTGTGTTGGTGCAGGTGAGACAGAGCGAGCGGCTTCTGTTGAAACGACGGATGACAAAGTTGGTTTAAGCCTGGTTAGTATGGCAGAAAATTCCCAGTTTTTATAGAGAAAAGTTTTTTTACTCATGTTTTTGGTGTGGTTACAAACAGTTTTGCTCAATAAAGTGATTGATGGAATTCCTGTCCGTAAAGTGTCTCTACAATTGAACTGTGTTGACAAAGATTGTTTTATTCATTGGGGCCACTCTTGTTGTCACTTGTCACTCATTGCATTGCAAAATAATACAGAATAAATTGTAATGTGTTTATTTTGTTTAAAGTTCAGATGGGATTTTTGATTTCCTGCGCGTGAGCAGTGCGCAATTGCGCAGGCGCGCACCTTAGAGGGAACGTTGGTCCTCAGTTGAAACTGGGTCTGGAATCCTTTCCTCCAATTTTGGTCCAATATTTACAAAGTAATTATTGAAGCTTTCAACTACTTCCTTCATGTTGTCATTATTTTTGTTTCCGTCCGAGAAGTTTCGGGGGTAATCCCTCTTAGTGCCTTTTTTAATAATGCTATTGAGGATGCCTCATGTTTTTGTTTCTGTCTAATAATTGACTGTAATATTATTTTCTACATTTTCGTAGTATGTTAGTTAGCTTGTTTTTATACTTTTTGTACTTATTTTCTGCCTCTGTAGTTCTTTGTGTTATACATTTTATATGTAATGTATTCTTCTTATTACAATCGTTTTTTAATCCCTTTGTCACCCATGGTTGATTGTTCTTTCTACTGAGTTGTTGGTTAGGACTTATTTTTGGAATCAGCTTGACCTAAGCCTAATGTTTGTTTAATTATTAATAATCTTTGTGATTAACACATGGTTTCATATCATTTGACAAGGTTGTAAACTGTAAGAAAGATTAGATATAATTATTGAAAACGACTAAAATCCAGAGTAAGATTACTTATTCAGTATTAATATTTAAGTGAGTCCCGGGCCCTTCTGTAGTGGAAAAGTTGGACCCGGACGTCAAAAAGATTAAAAACCCCTGGTAAAAAGAAAACTGTTGGTGTGTCGGAATTGTCACAGTCAGTACACACCACGTAATGACTTAATCCAGAAATCAGTGATGTTGATACCCAAGGTAATATTCCATGTTTTATCATTATCATAATTATTAAGAAATCTTGTCTGACTAGAAGAAACTGCAAAGTATCTAAACCAGTGTTTCTGAAACTTTTTTCACCAAGTGCCACCTCAGAACACACTTTGCTCTCCAGGTACCGCCATAAAGACCAACATTATAATACTATTATAATACAGTAGCGTAGTAGGCCTAAGTATTCAATAAAACAAGGCAGTATATTTCATATTTTTGGCCACTCTAACATTATACACACTGCAAAACTGTCATCAACAATGATACCACATACATGTACACATTTACAGACTTTTTATTGGTGAACCACTAGACCAGGGGTCGGCAACCTTCGGCATACAAAGAGCCATTGGAGCCCATTTCCCCCCAAATAAAACCCACCTAGAGCCACAAACTAGCCCCACTAGACCTACTCAGGGGCCTAGTGGTTAGAGTGTCCGCCCTGAGATCATTACCTCCCTGCTTGACACTCAGCATCAAGGGTTGGAATTGGGGGTTAAATCACCAAAAATGATTCCCGGGCGTGGCACCGCTGCTGCCCACTGCTCCCCTCACCTCCCAGGGGATGAACAAGGGTATGGGTCAAATGCAGAGGACATATTTCACCACACCTAGTGTGTGTGTGAGACAATCATTGGTACTTTAACTTTAAACTCTGTTAAATTCCTAAAATGACGATAGCACCACTTATAGTTTCGTGTGCTATAGGACTTATGACATCAAACACTTATTTGATTTATTTCTGGGTATAACAAAGCAAATCATCAAATTATTTTGAACATTAGAAACAAAATACACTGTTCCTTTCCTTATTAATAAATAAAAAAATAAAAATCAACTCATTCTAATGTTCTGTGGCATATTCATTTGACAAACAATTTAAAACAACTACCTAGTCATCAATAAAAACATTAAATTAATAAAAATGTAAATAAATAAAATGTTTCTCTTTTTTGATCCGTCCATTGCTAGGGGTTGACCGCTAAAAACAATACAATTGCATGGCAGCAAGAGATGTCGCGTAAGGGCTGTGACATACATTTCCATCGACAATATATTAAAATGTGTTTTATTTTCATATGATAAGATCCCAGAACTCTTTAAAATAACTTTTAAATTAAAATAAACTAACTAAATAAAATGAAATATAATAGATCAAGTAACCATTATTTGTTGACATTCAGTTTCAAAGCCAAAGGGAGCCACGGCGGAGGCATGAAAGAGCCGCATGCGGCTCCAGAGCCGCGGGTTGCAGACCCCTGCACTAGACGGATGTGATTCTCACAGTTCGAGAATCACCGATCTAGACAACCTGTGCTTCTATTCACAATTGGAAAATATCAGTGGTGCGATGTCACGGCCAGCAAGGCCTTCTTTGCAGGCCTAATCACTATCAGAAGCGCTGACCTACATTTACTACACAATTTCCAGTATTTGTTCCATGAAATTATTTAAATGTATTCCCAAAAGTGTATTATTGTCATTCTGTACCGTCTCTTGGCTGCGCTGCTTCCAGTACGTATGTTTAAGATTTAGTCTTCTACGTGTTGCAATGTCAATGTAATTTGCACAGATTGCAAATTACATCCCGTGAAAAAAAAAAAAAAAAAAAAAATTACATGCAAAAAAAACTAAGCTATAGCAATATTGTTACTGTAAGAGCTAACACAGAGGAACTACTTTTCTGGTGTAATGACACATTGCCTTGCTCACACTACTCCTCCGGCCAGTAGCGAGTAGCCAGCTATTCGCTACTAGTTAGCATGAGCTGCTAATAACCTTGCACGGATTGCAAATTACATTGAATCGTAGCGCTGTTTCTTTACCCAATCAGAGTTCAGGTTCGTCTCACAAGGCCTGCATAAAGGCTATCAATAACGTCAGCGTTTTCCCATCCCTTGATTAGTTGATCAGAACCAAACAAAGCACAATTTTACCAGCTGAATAGCCTGTAACAAACCGCACTTAAAAAACCTCTACAAAAAAAAATTTCAAGGTGGATTTGTTTAGAAAAGGGAGATGTCGACCAACCCCGAAGCTGGTTCGTTAGCTTGTCTCAGTGAATGGAGGGGTTTGTTCACCCCTTCCTGACCAGAATTATGAGCAACTGACAAATAACCTCTAAGGAATGTTGCATACTACTGTTGGCAATGGATGGGTTTTGTCTACAAATAATTAACATACAATTTGTATGAAAGTTTAACATTTTGAAACGTTTTGAATAAAAGCAGAGCAAATTTATTCCAAACAGGAATACATTTATACTTTTATTTTTGTCCTCAAAATTCCACAGACTACACCTAGGGATGTCCGATAATGGCTTTTTGCCGATATCAACCGATACCAATATCAACCGATATATACAGTCGTGGAATTAACACATTATTATGCCTAATTTGGACAACCAGGTATGGTGAAGATAAGGTACTTTAAAAAAAAATAAAAAAAATAAAATAAGATAAATAAATTAAAAACATTTTCTTGAATAACAAAGAAAGAAAAACAATATAAAAACAGTTACCTAGAAACTAGTAATTAATGAAAATGAGTAAAATTAACTGTTAAAGGTTAGTACTATTAGTGGACCAGCAGCACGCACAATCATGTGTGCTTACGGACTGTATCCCTTGCAGACTGTATTGATATATATTGATATATAATGTAGGAACCAGAATATTAATAACAGAAAGAAACAACACTTTTGTGCGAATGAGTGTGAATGAGTGGGGGAGGGAGTTTTTTTGGGTTGGTGCACTAATTGTAGGTGTATCTTGTGTTTTTTATGTTGATTTAATAAAAAAAAAAAAACCATACAGATAATAATAAAACCGATACCGATAATTTCCGATATTACATTTTAACGCATTTATAACCACACCCCATAATGACAATGTGAAAAGGTTTTTTGAAAGTTTTAATTTACATTGATTTCAATGACAGCAGCTTCTGTTAACATTGCTGTAATTTATGTTAATTCATTTGTATTTTCCATTACTAAATCAAGCATTGCAGTCTTAGATATGATTCTAGATATATTCTTAAGGGTTTCTAAAAATCCTTTTTAACCAACGGTTGGACTTCTGCTGCTCCAGGTTTATATTTGCTAATGCTCTGCTGCATCTGTCGGCATTATACTGAATCATCAGACCCACTTGACTCATCTTCTCCATGTCTTTGTGTTATTAGAGTCTTTATCAGTGCAACCAAGGACAATGCGCACAGAACATTCATTTGTTCACAGACTTACCAGGTGGACTAGTTTAAATATTGTGTTGATATCGCCAGTTTAGCAGTAGCACTCACCATAAATAAATGATCAAAAACAGTTAATGCATGTGATCTGTATTGGTATTGGTATCAATATAATCGGGAGCACAAAACCCTGATTGGAACATCTGTTTCAAAAGTGTGATGAATCTGATTTCGACCTGTGCATGAAACTGGACATGTTAGAATCAAGACAAAGGAGGTCCCCACCTGTATTGCTCCGAAAACAAATAGCGTATTGATCGGCTGCGATGACATTTTCGAGGCGTCGGTTTTGCATCTTCACGCACGAAGTTGGAGAACGAAACGAAATCTGAAACGTTTCTGCAAAAAACACCTACTTTGTGGAACATTTTTTGGCTGAAACGTTTCAAATTCCATTCTGTTCCAGTCTGCCAGTCTCCAGCCTCGCTTGCCTGGGCCAGGGCATCAAGACCCACATCGTTAACGTGACAGGCCATCACAGCATGTCGGTGTCGCCATCATATTAGAATACTAATGTTTTCATCATGTCACAGAACATTATCTTGCGTTGCTCTTGTACAGTAATCATCCCTCTCTCCGAAATGGCAGGCAGCTCTCATCAAACAGCACTTTGTGCTTTCCATACAGAAAATGACCAAAAAAAAAAAAAAAAAGCATGCATTTGGAGTTGACGCCATATTCAGACGGTTATGAACACAAATAACAGGTGTAATGGTGCTCAGTCTCGTCTCTGCCTGTTTGCCTCCAAATGGAAAATGCAGCAAAACATTCCAACTGCAAAATAGTATTAGTGGCATTGAAAAAAAAAAAGTGTAGTAACGATTCAAAAAGTCGTTTCTAAGCGAAGATTCAATTAGGATGTCAGCGGCATAAAAATAACCACACTGCACTTGAAGGAAGTGCAAACTGATTCAGATCACGTATGCAATAATTTCCTCTCTAAACATTTAATATTGTTTAAAGTAACAAGTCAAAGCGTTGGCCTGTGTGTTGACAGGCATGTGTGTGCTGTTAGATAGCCAACATCTGTTTGTGTTTATTTTCTAAGTGCACTATAAACCAAAGACACACACACACTCACGCACTTAATGAGCCATTAGTATGTCCTGTGGCAAAAAATCTGTTCCCAGGGTTTTTAAAGTGGAGTTTAGTGCATAAATATTTATGTAATTCATTTGACTCCATTATATCTTTTATGAGTGCTGCGTTTTGGGTGACTTGGTGCACAGTTTCTGCTAATTAAAACTCATATTGGACATGGTGTAGCTGAATAAATGTGTTTGTGTGTGTCGACAGTGGGACACCTGTAATTGAGCAAGAAAATAGATATTAGATGGGAACATCAATAATTAAAAATGATTACACACACACACTCACACACTTCGGTGGCTCTTGGTGTGTGTGTGCGTGTTCTGGCAATGCTTACTTAATGGGAACATCGCTCTGTTTACACAGTCACCTTTAGGGGACCTCTGACGGTATGGGGACAAAAAAAACAGGTCCCCTAAAGGGAAACCTTTTTAAATGATAGTCAGATCCATTCTGAAGATGCCTAAGTGACTTTTAAGCTTTGGCCCATAAAACATGTTTACTGGTTAGTTCATACTTGCCAACCTTGAGACCTCCGATTTCGGGAGGTGGGGGGTGGGGGGCGTGGTCGTGGTGGGGCGGGGGCGTGGTTGGGGGCGTGGCTAAGAGGGGAGGAGTATATTTACAGCTAGAAGTCAAGTATTTCATATATATACATATATAAGAAATACTTGACTTTCAGTGAATTCTAGCTATATATATTTATTTTATTATATATATATATTTATTTTATTATATATATATATATATATATATATATATATATATATATATATATATATATATATATATATATATATATATATATAAAATAAATACTTGAATTTCAGTGTTCATTTATTTACACATATACACACACATAACACTCATCTACTCATTGTTGAGTTAAGGGTTGAATTGTCCATCCTTGTTCTATTCTCTGTCACTATTTTTCTAACCATGCTGAACACCCTTTCGCAGGTACCCAGAAAGGTTTCGAGTACCACCAAAAAAAACTGAATCTCTGAAGACAGTATAAAAATCTGTGTTAAAGGTGTACAAATACTTTTTACTGTAATACTGTTTACAAATGAGGGTTAAGAGTTCAGTACAAAAAAAAAAGAAAAAAAGAATGTGGCTTAAGTACAGTTTTTTAATTGAGCTGCTGCATTTCTAAAAGGGGAGGAATGTAATAGATTGATCTATGTTTGTCTGTTGCCATCTCCTGGTGAATGTTGGCTATAGCGTACTGGGGTTACTTTTTGGTTGGCCAACGATTTACGTGGTGTTGCGCACCTGACGTCAAGTGTGTGAGTCTGTTCTGAAGTCTACAGTAAAGAGACATATTTCATCACCTCGCCTGGTTATTGCCTCCAACTCAATATATTACAACAACATTGCTGTTTACGGCAGACAAACTGCTTTACGGTAAAATAAAACATGACTGCTGTTGTTGTGTGTTGTTACCGCGCTGGGAGGACGTTAATGAAACTGCCTAACAATAAACCCACATAAGAAACCAAGAACTCGCCCTCGATCATTCTACAGTTATAACGTGTTTGGGCAGGCATGCTGTTTATATTGTGGGAAAGCGGACGTGAATACAGGCTGTTGACACGTCACTCAGGTCCGCATGGAGCTGGAGGGGGCGTGGCTTCCAGCTCCGCCTGAATTTCGGGAGATTTTCGGGAGAAAATTTGTCCCGGGAGGTTTTCGGGAGAGGCGCTGAATTTCGGGAGTCTCCCGGAAAATCCGGGAGGGTTGGCAAGTATGGGTTAGTTTGAGTGTGAGACATTTGCACAGCAGCCCCCTCATCGGGCTGTAGCTGTATCATTTTTTTATGCCTCCACAACCTGTAGAAAGGGTGGTCCCCACAAGCGATGATCAAAAACTTGGTCCCCATTCCAAATGATAACCAGTATGTGTGGACTTGTAGTTACAGTGGATCCAAAAAGTATTCACGGCGCTTCGCTTTTTCTACATGTTGTTATGTGACAGCCTTAGTACGGGGGCGGTATAGCTCGGTTGGTAGAATGGCCGTGCCAGCAACTTGAGGGTTCCAGGGTCGATCCCCGCCTCTGCCATCCTAGTCACTGGCGTTGTGTCCATGGGCAAGACACTTTACCCACCTGCTCCCAGTGCCACCGACACCGGTTTGAAAATGTAACTTAGATATTGGGTTTCACTATGTAAAGCGCTTTGAATCACTAGAGAAAAGCGCTATATAAATTAAGTTAAAAAGTTAAAGTACCAGTGATTGTCACACACACACTAGGTGTGGCAAAATTATTCTCTGCATTTGACCCATCACCCTTGATCACCCCCTGGGAGGTGAGGGGAGCAGTGGGCAGCAGCGGTGGCCGCGCCCGGGAATAATTTTTGGTGATTTAACCCCCAATTCCAACCCGTGATGCTAAGTGCCAAGCAGGGAGGTAATGGGTCCCATTTTTATAGTCTTTGGTATGACTCGGCCGGGGTTTGAACTCACGACCTACCGATCTCAGGGCGGACAAATATAATTCACTTCACAGTACAAAATTCATTATTGCATTTTCCCCCACAAAATTCGACACACAACAATTACTCATGACAACATGAAAATCTTTATTTTTTCCCAAATAGATAAGAAATCACTCGTGCATAACTATTCACAGTAGTGAAGTGAATTGTGAAGTGAATTATATTTATATAGCGCTTTTCTCTAGTGACTCAAAGCGCTTTACATAGTGAAACCCAATATCTAAGTTTGATTTAAACCAGTGTGGGTGGCACTGGGAGCAGGTGGGTAAAGTGTCTTGCCCAAGGACACAACGGCAGTGACTAGGATGGCGGAAGCGGGGATTGAACCTGCAACCCTCAAGTTGCTGGCACAGCCGCTCTACCAACCGAGCTATACCGCCCCAGTAGGGCTACAACGATTAATCGATTACCGTATTTATAAGTACTACAAAACCCAAAACCAGTGAAGTTGGCACGTTGTGTAAATCGTAGGTGTGTAACGGTACACAAAAGTTTCGGTTCGGTACGTACCTCGGTTTAGAGGTCACGGCTCGGTTCATTTTCGGTACAGTTAGAAAACAACAAAATATAAATTTTTTGGTTACCGTATTTTCCGCACCATTAGCCGCACCTAAAAACCACAAATTTACTCAAAAGCTGACAGTGCGGCTTTTAACCCGGTGCGCTTTATATATGGATAAATATTAAGATTCATTTTCATAAAGTTTCGTTCTCGCAACTTCGGTAAACAGCCGCCATCTTTTTTCCCGGTAGAGCAGGAAGCGCTTCTTCTTCTACGCAAGCAACCGCCAAGGTAAGCACCCGCCCCCATAGAACAGGAAGCGCTTCTTCTTGTACTGTAAGCAACCACCCGCCCCCGGAAGAAGAAGAAGCGCGCGGTGCATGCTGGGATATGTGACGTTTCATTTCCATTTGTGTGTTTATGTAAAGACCCCAAAATGGCTCCTATTAAGTGTGTTGTCTGTCTAATTATAAATAATGCAGACGAGGCGTGTTAACTGAGTTCTCAACGTTTACTCACAGCGTGCTCATAACCACATTCTAACTGCCAGCATACAACGCTTCTCAGGGCTACCGCGCATGCTCGTAACTATCGTTGCATGCTGGGTAGTGTAGTTGTTATATTTGCTAGCTCATAACATCACATTAAGAGACACGCTTACGCGCTTAATTCAATACTCGCCGTCATTCCGGGTGGATTGACAAAAGACCTCCAGCCGCTAGATATTGGTGTCAACAGGGCATTCGAAGCTAGACTGCTAACTGCGTGGGAACAATGGATGACAGAAGGCGAACACACCTTCACTAAGACAGGGAGGCAGCGCCAGACGACGCCAACATCTGCCAGTGGATCGTAAATGCCTGGGCAGATATTTCGGTCACAACTGTGGTCCGAGCTTTCCGGAAGGCAGGATTCACAGAACTGCTGGATAACAGTGACACTAACTCCGATGACTTCGACGAGACGGAACCGGCCATTTTGGATCTCACATTTGCCCAACTTTTCACTTCGGACACCGAAGACGAAGGATTTACGAATGAAGAATAACTTCAGAAAGTGAGCGCTATGTTTATTTTGTGTGTTGTGACATTAACGTTCGAGCAACATTATGTTGCTATTGCTCTGCACTATTTTGAATTTTACTATGTTTGTGATTGCACATTTGCGTACATTTTGGGAGTGAACAGAGTTGTTAGAACGCTGGTTTTTAATATATTATTAAAGTTTGACTGACCTATCTGACTGTTTTTTTGACATTCCCTTTAGCGCAGCGTAGGCGCGGCTTATAGTCCGGGGCGGCTTATAGGTGGACAAAGTTTTGAAATATGCCATTCATTGAAGGTGCGGCTAATAACCCGGGGCGGCTTATAGTGCGGAAAATACGGTATTTATTTACCAAATTTGTAAACAATGGCTTTATCCTTTTAACATTGGGAACACTATAATAATTCTGCCCACGTTAATCAACATTAAACTGCCTCAAGTTGTTGCTCAGATTAAATAAAATGACAAAACTTTTCTTCTACATATAAAAAGTGCAACATTAAACAGTTTCAAGTCAACTCATCATGCTTAATTTATTACAGCATTTGGGAAGCCTGTAGTTTGTTTTCATCACACACACACACATGCACACACACACACACACACACACACACACACACACACACACACACACACACACACACACACACACACACACACACACACACACACACACCGCACAATAACACACACACACATCACAAAATGAGCTAATGTTACGCTAAAAGCTAATTAGCCTTCACCTCAAGCCAGGACTGCCAGCGAGCTGAGCTGCAGTTTGTTCATAGTGATGTTACTAGTAGTTGACTGGGAGGTGTTTATTTTAATTTGGGGAGAGTCCGCAGCCTGATGATTACCTGCTAAACACCTATCTCCTCGACGCTGAAGCCCTGACGACATGCGCTCTGAATACGCACTGCTGATTGGCTGTTACCGCTCTGAATACGCACTGCTTATTGGCTGTTACCGCTATGGTTATAACCAATCAGATGGTTGTGTGGGTGGGACAATGCTGGGTGCTGTGTAGGAGACAGAGGCATAAAGTGGAGCAGCTTGTTAAGACTTTAGCTTAGACGGCTACTTCATATGTTCGTGTGGAAACTAGTTCAGTACATAGGGTGACCAGGTGTCCGGATTTAGGCCGGACAGTCCGGATTTTTAATGCCCTGTCCGGCGTCCGGCGCAGCTTCAAGCCGGACACGTATTTGTCCTCCTTTTTGAGGCACTAGGCTTGAAGAGCAGAGTTTTTTCATCTTTGCTGGGCTGCAGCGCAATAGCCAATCAAAGACCGTAAAAAATGCCCCCAACGCAGTATCAATCAATCAATCTTTATTTATATAGCCCTAAATCACAAGTGTCTCAAAGGGCTGCACAAGCCACAACGACATCCTCGGTACAAAGCCCACATACGGGCAAGGAAAAACTCACCCCAGTGGGACGTCGATGTGAATGACTATGAGAAACCTTGGAGAGGACCGCATATGTGGGTAACCCCCCCCCCTCTAGGGGAGACCGAAAGCAATGGATGTCGAGTGGGTCTGACATAATATTGTGAGAGTCCAGTCCATTGTGGATCCAACATAATAGTAAGAGTCCAGTCCATAGTGGGGCCAGCAGGACACCATCCCGAGCGGAGACGGGTCAGCAGCGTAGAGATGTTCCCAGCCGATGCACAGGCGAGCGGTCCACCCCGGGGTCCCGACTCTGGACAGCCAGCACTTCATCCATGGCCACCGGACCTGTGCACCCCCGCCCCTCAAGGAAAAGGGGCGCAGAGGAGAAAAGAAAAGAAACGGCAGATCAACTGGTCTAACAGGGGGGCTATTTAAAGGCTAGAGTATACAAATGAGTTTTAAGATGGGACTTAAATGCTTCTACTGAGGTAGCATCTCTAATTGTTACTGGGAGGGCATTCCATAGTACTGGAGCCCGAATAGAAAACGCTCTATAGCCCGCAGACTTTTTTTGGGCTCTGGGAATCACTAATAAGCCGGAGTTCTTTGAACGCAGATTTCTTGCCGGGACATATGGTACAATGCAATCGACAAGATAGGACGGAGCTAGACCGTGTAGTATTTTATACGTAAGTAGTAAAACCTTAAAGTCACTTCTTAAGTGCACAGGAAGCCAGTGCAGGTGAGCCAGTATAGGCGTAATATGATCAAACTTTCTTGTTCTTGTCAAAAGTCTAGCAGCCGCATTTTGTACCAACTGTAATTTTTTAATGCTAGACATAGGGAGACCCGAAAATAATACGTTACAATAGTCGAGACGAGACGTAACGAACGCATGAATAATGATCTCAGCGTCGCTAGTGGATAAAATAGAACGAATTTTAGCGATATTACGGAGATGAAAGAAGGCCGTTTTAGTAACACTCTTAATGTGTGATTCAAAAGAGAGAGTTGGGTCGAAGATAATACCCAGATTCTTTACTGATTCGCCTTGTGTAATTGTTTGGTTGTCAAATGTTAAGGTGGTATTATTAAATAAATGTCGGTGTTTAGCAGGACCGATAATCAGCATTTCCGTTTTCTTGGCGTTGAGTTGCAAGAAGTTAGCGGACATCCATTGTTTAATTTCATTAAGACACGCCTCCAGCTGACTACAATAACAGTAACGTATCAAATGATTGGCTAAGAGCGGTGTCGGATACAAATCTGCTTATCATTGGTTAAAAAAGTAAACAATTATGTAAACAATATTATGCTGCGGCATAATATTGACAGAAAGTTAGCATCATGCCAAAACGCAAGACCTCGTTTAATTCTGAATGGATAAAAGAGCACGAATTTATAACGAAAAGCAGCCGAGACTCATTCCATGGCTTCTGCACACTTTGTCGATGTGATGTCGACGTAAGTAGTCAGGGGAAAGCTGCAATTGAACGGCATGCGGTTACGGATAAACATAAAAGTAATAAACATGCGGCAGGTACCTCTTCAATGAGGACATTTTTTCATGAAGTTTCGTCGCCCCTGGATGACAAGATAACTGCTGCGGAGCTGTGCAAGGTGTACCATGCTGTAAAGCAGTGGTTCTCAAATGGTACCCTGGGGGTATGTAATGTAATGTAAGTTCATAAACTGAACATCAAATTAAGTAGGCTATTCCATTCATTACCATAAACCCAGAGTTTCCCCCATGCCATGATGGTTTGACCCTCACTAAAATGTCTGTCAAAAAGAACTATGAAAAGAAATGCAACAATGCAATATTCAGTGTTGACAGCTACATTTTTTGTAGACATGTTCCATAAATATTGATGTTAAAGATTTCTTTTTTTGTGAAGAAATGTTTAGAATTAAGTTCCTGAATCCAGATGGATCTCTATTACAATCCCCAAAGAGGGCACTTTAAGTTGATGATTACTTCTATGTGTAGAAATCTTTATTTATAATTGAATCACTTGTTTATTTTTCAACAAGTTTTTAGTTATTTTACATATTTTTTTCCAAATAGTTTAAGAAAGACCATTACAAATGAGCAATATTTTGCACTGTTATACAATTTAATAAATCAGAAACTGATGACATAGTGCTGTATTTTACTTCTTTATCTCTTTTTTTCAACCAAAAATGCTTTGCTCTGATTAGGGGGCACTTGAATTAAAAAAATGTTCACAGGGGGTACATCACTGAAAAAAGGTTGAGAACCACTGCTGTAAAGCATCACCAGTCCTACAGAAGTTTAGACTGCGGCATGAAAGTGGACCGGGAGATTTTCAGTGACTATCCCACAGCTAAAGGGATGGCCTGTGGCCGAACAAAAGCCAAGGCATTGTGCGAGAACGTCATCGCTCACTACTCGGTACAGGAACATACCGACTACATAAAAGAAAACAACCTACCCTTTTCCGTAGCAACCGACGCCTCAAATAAAGGAACAAACAAGTGTTTTCCCATTGTGGTAAGGTATTTTCACTTTGATGAAGGCATCCAACATGTCCTGTTGGATTTTTATAGTGACAGCAACGAAACGTCAGAAGCCATAACAAACCAGCTGCTGGCAAAACTTGAGATGTCTGGCTTAGAGGTGAAAAACATGTCTGCATATGCAGCAGACAATGCCAGTGTCAATTGTGGCAAACATAACAGTGTATCAGAAGCTGAAACTGAGCCAAAAAGATGTGCTCCCTGCAAACTGTTTGACCCATATTCTGCATAACGCAACCAGATATGCAGCAAGCAGCCTTGATGTTGATGTGGAAAAATTTTTGTGGCATTTTAAAAAAATTATATATGTTAACTACATTTAAGTCCACACATGTTATGCTTTGTGGCACTCTGCACTTGAAAAGATTCATCTCAGTGGTCACTTTTTGAACACCACAATGTATTGAATAAATACAAATACTGTAAACAAACACTTGACTTTAATATTTTTTCCTATTCAGCCACACAAACATCATCTTAAAACCACTCAAAATTGTACTATAAATAAGAGTATACCAGAGTCCTATGTACACCATAGTAATTTATTGATATGCCGCATAATGTCCTCCTTTTTGGTGTCATGGAAATGGTCACCCTATCAGTACACCTCCGAACCGAACCGGAACCCCCGTACCGAAACGGGGAAACCGTTACACCCCTAGTAAATCGTCAATAAAAACAGAATAGAATGATTTGCAAATCCTTTTCAACCTATATTCAATGGAATAGACTGCAAAGACAAGATACTTAACGTTCAAACCAGGTAAACTTTTTTATTTTTTTTGCAAATATTAGCTCATTTGGAATTTGATGCCTGCAACATGTTTCAAAAAAGCTGGCACAAGTGGCAAAAAAGACTGAGAAAGTTGAGGGATGCTCGTCAAACACCTTTTTGGAAAATTGGAGGCTATCTATGCAATAGTTTGACCAAAGAACCACCATTGCATGTTATGTAGAGACCACAAGGAAGTGTTTTAAATGTAGAAAAAAAAATATCATAAAAGGACCCCTTTAAAGGCCTACTGAAACCCACTACTACCGACCATGCAGTCTGATAGTTTATACATCAATGATGAAATTTTAACATTGCAACACATGCCAATACGGCCGGGTTAGTTTACTAAAGTGCAATTTTAAATTTCGCGCGACATATCCTGCTGAAAACGTCTCGGTATGATGACGTCAGCGCGTGACGTCGCGGATTGTGGAGGACATTTTGAGACAGCACGATGGCCAGCTATTAAGTCGTCTGTTTCATCGCAAAATTCCACAGTATTCTGGACATCTGTGTTGGTGAATCTTTTGCAATTTGTTCAATGAACAATGGAGACAGCAAAGAAGAAAGCTGTCGGTGGGAAGCGGTGTATTGCGGCCGACTTTAGCAACACAAACACGGCCGGTGTTTCATTGTTTACATTCCCGAAAGATGACAGTCAATCTTTACCATTGGCCTGTGGAGAACTGAGACAACAGAGACTCTTACCAGGAGGACTTTGAGTTGGTTACGCAGACACGGTACCGTGAGTACGCTTCCAAACATTTGATCGCTTGCCCGTACGTGCATGTCACGTAAATAATTCAATGTATACACCCTGATGATTATCTTGTGTGATGACTGTATTATGATGATAGTATATATGATAGTATATATCTGTATCATGACCCCGACTTAAACAAGTTGAAAAACTTATTCGGGTGTTACCATTTAGTGGTCAATTGTACGGAATATGTACTTCACTGTGCAATCTACGAATACAAGTCTCAAAAAGTCTCACGTACGTAACTTTGGGTACTTTGGGCTGTGGGATTGAGTGTGTTGTGCAAGTGTTTGAGTTGTATTGGCGGGTTATATGGACGGGAGGGGGGAGGTGTTTGTTATGCGGGATTAATTTGTGGCATATTAAACATAAGCCTGGTTGTGTTGTGGCTAATAGAGTATATATATGTCTTGTGTTTATTTACTGTTTTAGTCATTCCCAACTGAATATCAGGTCCCACCCGCCTCTCACAGCATCTTCCCTATCTGAATCGCTCCCACTGCCCTCTAGTCCTTCACTCTCACTTTCCTCATCCACGAATCTTTCATCCTCGCTCAAATTAATGGGGAAATCGTCGCTTTCTCGGTCCGAATCGCTCTCGCTGCTGGTGGCCATGATTGCAAACAATGTGCGGATGTGAGGAGCTCCACAACCTGTGACGTCACGCTACTCGTCTGCTACTTCCGGTACAGGCAAGGCTTTTTTATCAGCGACCAAAAGTTGCGAACTTTATCGTCGATGTTCTCTACTAAATCCTTTCGGCAAAAATATGGCAATATCGCGAAATGATCAAGTATGACACATAGAATGGACCTGCTATCCCCGTTTAAATAAGAAAATCGCATTTCAGTAGGCCTTTAATGCTTCTTTGTATGAAAATAGACCTGAATAGACTTGCTCATCGGCAGTGCGCCCTATAATTCGAAAAATACGGTTCTTTTTTTCTTGTTGTATTCAAATAACACACACACACACACACACACACACACACACACACACACACACACACACACACACACACACACACACACACACACACACACACACACACACACACACACACACACACACACACACTGCAGAGCACGATTTGTTTGCTTGCTTGTCCTCATATGAAGCAGGAGGACAAAGCAGCTGAATGCTGATTCATGCATTTGTATGACTTTGGCTGCATTAGCCTGAAAATGTCCCTATTATTATTTTTCTTGGCTACAATCAATTATCGCCTTATCTCCTGAGGCGTACAGGACTGTTTTGAACACTCGCTTACGGTTCCTTGGCCCAAAAGGGTTCAAATCAGTTAGAGAGAAAGTTCAGACTACAGTGTTTACTCTGAGCGAAGCCATCATTGATTACCTGATTAGCTTTGACCCCCTTCCACTCCAAGCAGCCCGGATTGCATATCAAGTGTAAAGTTGTTGCTCTGACAAAAAGAAAAAAAAAATATTCAGAGAAAATAAGATGCGGATGAACAAAACACTTATGTCTTTATTGGCTGCCGTTCGATTTCCGGCCAGAGTTGTGACAGGAAGAGCAAAACTAACCTTATTTATTTTTATTTTTTTGACTGACAGTGGCGACACATGACAGTTAAAAAAAATGTGCATATAAATTGTTGACAACATTTACTTTTTTACTTGACAATGCATCCACTGGGGGTATTCAATTACATTTCATATACCGTAGGGCCCAAATACAGAACATTTCTCCCTGCGGAAATCTAGGAACTAACTTTGGTCCTATGCCACACTTTGCCACACTTTTAGGTTAGAACCAATGGTCTATTGCAGGGGTGTCAAACTCATTTTAGATCGGGGGTCCACATGGAGAAAAATCTACTCCCAAGTGGGCCGGTCTGGTAAAATAACGGCACGATAACTTAATAATAAAAACAACTTCATATTGTTTTCTTGGTTTAAAAATAGAACAAGCACATTCTGAAATTGTACAGATCATAATGTTTTTTTACACTTGCATGTTGCGGTTAATAGTATTCTATCTTTATTTGTTGTTTTTTATACTTTCTGAATAAATTATGTGATAATGTTCATCAGTCAAGTCATTGGTGGTTATTTTCAATCTATCAAGATAAAAAAAATTAAATCAAAATCAAATTACAGTATGTTATTTATGTAGTTTGATCATTTTCCTCGACTGATGTAGTAACATGTGGTTTATTTTGTACATATGTAGCATCATCTACAAAGATACAAAGAATTGCTATTGCGACATCTAGTGGACCCATTTAGAACAGCAGTTTTTTTCATTCAACATTTTAAGGTACATTTTTATACTTAGCAAACTCATCCCGCGGGCTGGATAAAACCTCGGGCCGTACCTTTGACACCCCTGGTCTATTGTACAGGATCAAAATTTAAGTCTTTATATTTGGCTCAACGGACCTTATTTGTGTGACATAATTTAAGGCATGAGTGTGCATGTTGGGTCGAAAAGTTTGCGCTTTGTGTCATTGTGACATTTCCCATTGTCCCATTTTATTAGAGCCGTCGTCTCTGAACATGAGACAAACTAGTTTTGTGCTGCCAAAAGGAAGGAATGAATATCAACTAGAAGAGGCAATTCCTGAAGGAATTGCGTGTGAATGCTCCAATGCTGAAGTTGAACTGAAATGCTGACAGAATGTAGTATGAATATAAGAATAGTTTGCATGTTGAAAAGCTGACACTGAACTGAAATGCTAATGGGACGTAGGACAAATGTAGAAATTGTTTGAATGTTGAAATCGTTTAAACGTTGAAATGGTTTGAATGTTGGAATGGTTTGAATGTTGAAGAGTTTGAATTTCCAGGAAAACCGGAATTTGGTTTGAAACTTGGAAAAGTGTTAGTTTGAATGTCCAGGATGAGCAGAATGTGTTAATGTTGGAATGGTTTGAATAGGTTGAAGAATGTGGGAATTGTGCAACCTGGAAAAATGTCCCATTCATTTCAATGGGAACTTGCTGGAAATTTGGGGAAAAGTGGAATTTTTAAAAAAATGATTAGGAGCATGAATGTCCTAAATGAGCTGAATTGGTTTGTGTTAGAATTGTTTAAATCGGGCAAGAAATGCTGAAGTAGTAAATGGTATTAGGGAATTTTTTTACTTTTAAAAAAGGTAGTTTGAATTTCCAGAATGGTGCAATGGTTTGAATGGGTTGAAGAATGCGGGGATTGTGGAAGTTTTGAAAAATGGCCAATTAATTTTGAACGGGGATAATGCAAAAAAGAAAAAATAATTATGGGAAATCCGGGAATTTTTTTTGGGATTGTTGAAGTAAAGCACATAATTGCCAAACGGTTTGAATTAGGGATGTCCGAAAATGGCTTTTTGCCGATATCCGATATTCCGATATTGGCCAAACCCTTAATTACCGATACCGATATCAACCGATACCAATATATACAGTCGTGGAATTAACACATTATTATGCCTAATTTGGACAACCAGGTCTGGTGAAGATAAGGTCATTTAAAAAATAAATAAATAAATAAAATAAGATAAATAAATTAAAAACATTTTCTTGAATAAAAAAGAAAGTAAAACAATATAAAAACAGTTACATAGAAACTAGTAATTCATGAAAATGAGTAAAATTAACTGTTAAAGGTTAGTACTATTAGTGGACCAGCAGCACGCACAATCATGTGTGCTTACGGACAGGGGCGCCGAAAAGGGGGGGTAAAGGAGATGGATTCTAGGGGCCCATTATGGAGGGGGGCCCAGAGAGGCCCCTAATGATGATGAAATTATAATACAGAAAAAATAATGACACTGTGTTGGGTGCCCTGTAAAGATTATTTTCATGGGGCCCAAAATCCCTAGCGGCGCCCCTGCTTACGGACTGTATCCCTTGCAGACTGTATTGATATATATTGATATATAATGTAGGAACCAGAATATTAATAACAGAAAGAAACAACCCTTTTGTGTGAATGATAGTGAATGAGGGAGGGAGGTTTTTTGGGTTGGTGTACTAATTGTAAGTGTATCTTGTGTTTTTTATGTTGATTTAATTAAAAAAAAACCAAAAAAACCCCGATACTGATAATAAAAAAAACGATACCGATAATTTCCGATATTACATTCCAAAGCATTTATCGGCCGATAATATTGGCAGGCCGATATTATCAAACATCTCTAGTTTGAATCAGATGAAACATTTGGAAGTTGTGGAACTTTGAAGAATGTCCCATTCATTTCAATGGGATATTCAAAAAAAATTGGGAATTTCGGGAAAAGCGGGAATTTTTTTTAACTTGGAAAAAGAGTAGTTTGAATTTCTAGAATTGTGGAATGTGTTTAAGGTGGAATGGTTTGAATGGGTTGAAGAATATGGGAATTGTGGACGTTTGAAAAAAAGCCAATTCATTTTGAATGGGGAAAATGCAAAAAAAAAAAGAAAAAAGAAGAAATTATGGGAAATCCAGGAATTTTTGCAGTAGAGTGCACAATTCCTGAACAGGCTGAATATTTTGAAGTTGGAACAGTTTGAATCAGACGAAACAGGTGGAAGTTGTGGAACTTTGAAGAATGTCCCATTCATTTCAATAGGAATTTCAGAAAAAATTGGGAATTTTTTTTTGAAAATGGTTAAAAAAAAAACTTGAATGGTCTGAATGAGTTGAAATGGTTGGTGTTGACATTTTTCAAATCGGTGGAGAAATGTTGAAGTAATAACATGTTGAAATGAGAAATGGTATTACGGAATTCCTGGAAAAACGGGAATTTTTCAGTTCTGATTAAGAGGAATGTTTTGATAATAAGTT
Organism: Nerophis lumbriciformis; assembly: GCF_033978685.3. Classification (NCBI taxonomy): domain Eukaryota; kingdom Metazoa; phylum Chordata; class Actinopteri; order Syngnathiformes; family Syngnathidae; genus Nerophis; species Nerophis lumbriciformis. The sequence goes on along the minus strand of NC_084574.2, from coordinate 31,562,292 downwards.
GAATAGTAAATAGATGAATTTTGGTGTAGAAAACAATGAGTCGATACATTCTGGGTTCCAAGCTTTATCTTCGCTGTCCACTCTCCTCTTCTTCCAGAGCGCCATGTGCATTTATTGTTCTGCTGTCTTGTCGCTGTCATGGCGAGGGAGGGCAGAAGTCGCAAGCGGGGACGTTTTGCTCTTCTTTTCCCTCTAACGAGCACGCGTCTCTGTCCTCCCGCTGCATAAGTCTCACTCTTTTCCCACTTCTTTCCCTGAATATCACTCGATCTTCCGTGTCACTCGCTTCACTTCTTTTTCACTTAGAGTCGCCATGTTCACGGCCTGGAATGAAAAGATTTGATTGGCTGTGTAGTTAGTGGGTTGGCTTACCGTATTTTCCGGACCATAGGGCGCACCGAATTATAGTGCGCATTAAAGGAGTCATATTATTATTATTTTTTTCTAAATTGAAAACACTTACCAAACATCTTTGACAATCAAAGCATAATCAAAACAATCTGTCATGTCTGTGTGATCATGTTTTGTTTTGGTTATGTTCGGTTTGGTTTTTGGACTCTTTGTGCACTCTTGTTTGTTTTGTTTCCATGACAACCCATTCGTTTTCACCTGTCGTCATGTCACGCACCTGAATCATTTGAACTCACACACATGTCATTAATCATGTTCAAGACTATTTAAGCCGATAGTTGCCAGGAAGTCAGCCTGGCGACATTAACTCTGTTTACCTCTGTCATTTTCATGCCCTGCTTATTCCATCGTTTATGCTTCTTGCCATGCCACGTAAGTTTTTGTTCTGCTAATGTCACAGTAAGTGTTTATTTGTTTCACGTCCATAGTTTTTGCCCAAGTGCTAGTTTTGTTTTCTTAGCCAAGTTTGTATTTCCGCCTTGTGCGCGCCTTTTGTTGATTTATTTTCAAGCCAAGTCCAGTCTAGTTGTTTTGCATCCTGGGAAAGCATTCCGCGCAGTACTTTGCGCCGCCATCGTCCTCGTACTGACACAATCCACATTTTGTGTAATTATTGCGTGAAAATTGTATTTAAAGATGGTGTTGCGCCTCCTCTGAATACAAGTGCTCCTACGACAACTACACAAACTCTGTATTCCTACAAAATACTAAATCTGGCGAGACACCAACGCACTGCAGGTTATTGTTTTATTGTCACTAAAAAAGCGTGTTTGGCGGTATGTCTTTTTTGTGTTGAGCTGTTAAAAACGTTTAAGAAAAATGTTTTTGAAAACAAACTGTTTAAAGAACATTTCAATAAAGCACACTAATTGACCAGTCATTATTAAAAACGTCAAAATGATCTGTGCAGGGTAAACTGTGATTACTTTTTAGTTAACTATAGACAAACTGAGATTAATCTCGATAAAGTTTGCCAGCCTTAAAAAAAAAAACATATATATACAGTATAGGCCAAAAGTTTAGACACACCTTCTCATTCAATCAATCAATCAATCAATCAATCAATCTTTATTTATATAGCCCTAAATCACAAGTGTCTCAAAGGGCTGCACAAGCCACAACGACATCCTCGGTACAAAGCCCACATACGGGCAAGGAAAAACTCACCCCAGTGGGACGTCGATGTGAATGACTATGAGAAACCTTGGAGAGGACCGCATATGTGGGTAACCCCCCCCCTCTAGGGGAGACCGAAAGCAATGGATGTCGAGTGGGTCTGACATAATATTGTGAGAGTCCAGTCCATAGTGGATCCAACATAATAGTAAGAGTCCAGTCCATAGTGGGGCCAGCAGGACACCATCCCGAGCGGAGACGGGTCAGCAGCGTAGAGATGTTCCCAGCCGATGCACAGGCGAGCGGTCCACCCCGGGTCCCGACTCTGGACAGCCAGCACTTCATCCATGGCCACCGGACCTGTGCCCCCCCCCCCTCAAGGAAAAGGGGAGCAGAGGAGAAAAGAAAAGAAACGGCAGATCAACTGGTCTAACAGGGGGGCTATTTAAAGGCTAGAGTATACAAATGAGTTTTAAGATGGGACTTAAATGCTTCTACTGAGGTAGCATCTCTAATTGTTACCGGGAGGGCATTCCATAGTACTGGAGCCCGAATAGAAAACGCTCTATAGCCCGCAGACTTTTTTTGGGCTCTGGGAATCACTAATAAGCCGGAGTTCTTTGAACGCAGATTTCTTGCCGGGACATATGGTACAATGCAATCGACAAGATAGGACGGAGCTAGACCGTGTAGTATTTTATACGTAAGTAGTAAAACCTTAAAATCACTTCTTAAGTGCACAGGAAGCCAGTGCAGGTGAGCCAGTATAGGCGTAATATGATCAAACTTTCTTGTTCTTGTCAAAAGTCTAGCAGCCGCATTTTGTACCAACTGTAATTTTTTAATGCTAGACATAGGGAGACCCGAAAATAATACGTTACAGTAGTCGAGACGAGACGTAACGAACGCATGAATAATGATCTCAGCGTCGCTAGTGGATAAAATAGAACGAATTTTAGCGATATTACGGAGATGAAAGAAGGCCGTTTTAGTAACACTCTTAATGTGTGATTCAAAAGAGAGAGTTGGGTCGAAGATAATACCCAGATTCTTTACTGATTCGCCTTGTGTAATTGTTTGGTTGTCAAATGTTAAGGTGGTATTATTAAATGAATGTCGGTGTTTAGCAGGACCGATAATCAGCATTTCCGTTTTCTTGGCGTTGAGTTGCAAGAAGTTAGCGGACATCCATTGTTTAATTTCATTAAGACACGCCTCCAGCTGACTACAATCCGGCGTGTTGGTCAGCTTTAGGGGCATGTAGAGTTGGGTGTCATCAGCATAGCAATGAAAGCTAACACCGTATTTGCGTATGATGTCGCCTAGCGGCAGCATGTAAATACTAAACAGTGCAGGGCCAAGAACCGAACCCTGAGGAACTCCGCACGTTACCTTAACATAGTCCGAGGTCACATTATTATGGGAGACGCATTGCATCCTGTCAGTAAGATAAGAGTTAAACCACGACAAAGCTAAGTCTGACATACCAATACGTGTTTTGATACGCTCTAATAAAATATTATGATCGACGGTATCGAAAGCAGCGCTAAGATCAAGAAGCAGCAACATAGATGACGCATCAGAATCCATCGTTAGCAGTAGATCATTAGTCATTTTTGCGAGGGCTGTCTCCGTAGAGTGATTTGCCCTGAAACCGGATTGAAAAGGTTCACAGAGATTGTTAGACACTAAGTGTTCATTTAGCTGCTGTGCGACAATATTTTCGAGGATTTTCGAAATAAAGGGAAGGTGGGACACCGGTCGGTAGTTTACCATGAGGTCAGGATCAAGGTTAGGTCTTTTGAGCAGAGGATGAATAACCGCTTTCTTGAATGCTAGGGGAACAGTGCCAGAGGAAAGTGATAAGTTTATAATATTTAGCACTGATGGACCTAATAATACAAAAAGCTCCTTGATAAGTTTCCCAGGAAGTGGGTCAAGTAAACATGTTGTTTGTTTTATCCCACTTACACGCTGTAATAGTTCCTCTAATGTTATTTCATCAAAAAGAGAGAGACTATTTTGTATTGCAGTATCCGTCGTAGATACAGTTGTATCTGTGTTCATAGAACCCAGTTGTAGCTGGGATGCGTTGTCTTTAATCTCCTTTCTAATGAGTTCAATTTTCTTATTAAAGAAATTCATAAAGTCATCTGCCGAGTGGGTGGAGCTATTGGGAGGAGTCCCTTGTTGGGTTAGCGATGCTACTGTACTAAACAAAAATTTCATCAAAAATTCAATGCATTTTCTTTATTTTCACGACTATTTACATAGTAGATTGTCACTGAAGGCCTCAAAACTATGAATGAACACATGTGGAGTTATGTACTTAACAAAGAAAAGTGAAATAACTGAAAACATGTTTTATAATCCAGTTTCTTCAAAATAGCCACCCTTTGCTCTGATTACTGTTTTGCACACACTTGGCATTCTCTCGATGAGCTTCAAGAGGTAGTCACCTGAAATGGTTTTCACTTCACAGGTGTGCTTGAAGCTCATCGAGAGAATGCCAAGAGTGTGCAAAGCAGTAAGCATAGCAAAGGGTGGCTATTTTGAAGAAACTACAATACAAAACATGTTTTCAGTTATTTCACCTTTTTTTGTTAAGTCCATAACTCCACATGTGTTCATTCATAGTTTTGATGCCTTCAGTGACAATCTACAATGTAAATAGTCATGAAAATAAAGAAAACCCATTGAAATGAGAAGGTGTGTCTAAACTTTTGGCTTGTACTATATATATATATATATATATATATATATATATATATATATATATATATATATATAACCTGGTTATCGCCACGGGCTGCCTGGCACCACGACCAAAAAAAAGTAATGAACAATTTAAAAAAATACATATTTTGACATCAGCGTAAAAGTTAATAAAAGACAGTAAGATAAAACTACCATGAATCAATAAATATGTGCAATATAGCTATAACTTATTTAGAAGAATAGCTGCGGCTGGAACAAAGCTGTTATTTTGACGTGATGTTCTTTATCTTGGAACCCTAAGGCTCTGACCAGACAGGAGGAGCTGGAACTCACCATAGAGGGGAGCTGGGCCCTGGTCTGGATACAATGACAAAAAGGTTGAGCATTGTGACCAGGGCCGTAACTAAGATTTGACAAATACCGAGGTCAAAAATTGGTGGTTGAAGAGGAGCTTGAAAAAGGCTGAAGTCTTGGGTATCCCAGCACCATATAAATGATAGTACCTTGACCAACACAATGAATTTCCAGAATAACAAAAGCTTTCAGTTGAGGTACAACTATCACGTGTCATGTTATCTAATAGGGCTGTGAATCTTTGGGTGTCCCACAATTCGATTCAATATCGATTCTTGGGGTCACGATTCGATTCAAAATCGATTTTTTTCGATTCAACGCGATTCTCGATTCAAAAACGATATTTTCCCGATTCAAAAGGATTCTCTATTCATTCAATACATAGGACTTCAGCAGGATTTACCCCAGTCTGCTGACATGCAAGCAGAGTAGTAGATTTTTGTAAAACGTTTTTATAATTGTAAAGGACAATGTTTTATCAACTGATTGCAATAATGTCAATTTGTTTTAACTATTAAATGAAACAAAAATATGACTTATTTTACCTTTGTGAAAATATTGGACACAGCGTGTTGTCAAGCTTATGAGATGCGATGCAAGTGTAAGCCACTGTGACACTATTGTTCTGTCATGTCTGTATTATCATGTTTTGTTTTAAGTCATGTTTTGTTTAGTTTCTGTCTTTTTCACTCCCTTGTCTGGTCACCATAGCAACCATTAGTTTTCACCTGTCACGTCACGCACCTGTTTCACGTTTTGACTCACACACACCTGTCACCAATCATGTCACTGTTATTTAAGCATACCTTGTTCATCACTCGTCCTGCCTGCATTGTCGTTATGTCACTCCGGTTCAGGTCTCGTTTTGACAAAGTAAGTTCCCATGTCCATGTCCTAGTTTTTGTTTAAGATTAGCCTCACTTGCGTTTTAGGCACGCTTGCCTCTTTTTGTTGTTGTTGTTGTTGTATCGTTTATGTTTGCGGTAGTGCGTGATTTATGTTAAATAAATCCTAGCCTACCTTCACGCTGTTGTCCGGAGCCGTCTATCTTGCGTTGGAAGAACAACCCCGCAGCAAGCTGCGACCCCCACGTGACATGTTCTTTTTTTTTTTAATTTTTTTTATAAATGTCTAATGATAATGTCAATGAGGGATTTTTAATCACTGCTATGTTGAAATTGTAACTAATATTGATACTGTTGTTGATAATATTCATTTTTGTTTCACTACTTTTGGTTTGTTCTGTGTCGTGTTTGTGTCTCCTCTCAATTGCTCTGTTTATTGCAGTTCTGAGTTTGGTTTTGGAATTGGATTGCATTGTTATGGTATTGCTGTGTATTGTTTTGTTGGATTGATTAATTAAAAAAATAATAATCAAAAAATCAAAAAATAAATAAAAAATAAATAAAAATCAAAAAATCGATTTTTAAAAAATGAGAATCGATTCTGAATCCCACAACGTAAGAATCGAGATTTGAATTCGAATCGATTTTTTTCCCACACCCCTATCATCAAACATCTTTGACAATCAGCAAGATTTTGTAACAGCCCACTTTTTTTATTGATATGCTGAAGTTTTGCTTGTTAAATCATTTCAACATCATTAAAACATCTCTAAGCTTCAACTATGGCCAAGGATCGAACTCACGACCTTCTGTTTGGAAACTGGGTATCAATGACACACGCCACGAAAGCTACCACAAGTTTGAGAGGGAACTACGTTGTAGTGTTGTCCCGATACCAATATTTTGGTACCGGTACCAACATTTTTTCGATACTTTTCGGTACTTTTCTAAAAAAAGGGGACCACAAAAAAACGCATTATTGGCTTTATTTAAACAAAAAAATCTTAGGATACATTAAACATATGTTTCTTATTGCAAGTTTGTCCTTCAATAAAATAGTGAACATACAAGACAACTTGTCTTTTATTAGTAAGTAAGCAAACAAAGGCTCCTAATTAGTCTGCTGACATATGCAGTAACATATTGTGTCATTTTCCTTTCTATTATTTTGTCAACATTATTAAGGACAAGTGGTAGAAAATGCTTGTTCATTTACTGTTAATATCTGCTTCAACATGTTCTATCTACACTTCTGTTAAAATGTAATAATCACTTATTATTCTGTTGTTTGATACTTTACATTAGTTTTGGATGATACCACACATTTGGGCGTTTGGTGCACTGGTACTTTCATACTTGCCAACCCTCCCGAATTTTCCGGGAGACTCCCGAAATTCAGCACCTCTCCCGAAAACCTCCCGGGACAAATATTCTCCCGAAAATATCCCGATTTTCAGCCGGAGCTGGAGGCCACGCCCCCTCCAGCTCGGACCTGAGTGAGGACAGCCTTTTTTCACGACGGGAGGACAACAAGGTGACAATAACTAAATCATCCAGACTAGAGACAAATTGTAATAATATGTTTATCTTACCTAAAAATAAATATATTTATTAATTTAAAAAAATAAAAATAAAATTTTTTTACTATATTTTGCTAAAAACATCAAAATTAATTGTATTTTTTTTGTATTTTTTCTGACTCCTTATTACATCCAACATATTTGAAATAATTAATTTTATATTATCATAATAATTCATTTAAAATGACCATATTTAATTATTAAAATAATTGCTTGTTTATCAACAACTTTAGCATTTTATTCATTACATTTTGAAGCTCTCAGAAGCCAAGTTATGTTATATTCCTTAAGATTTATTTATGCAAGTTTGAAGTATCAATTATCCAAACACAGTTTTGTTTGCATATTTTCAGGATGTAAATATATATATATATATATATATATATATATATATATATATATATATATTAGAGATGCGCGGATAGGCAATTTATTTCATCCGCAACCGCGGCAGAAAGTCGTCAACCATCCGCCATCCACCCGATGTAACGTTTGATCAGAACTCCATCCGCCCGCCATCCGCCCGTTGTTATATATCTAATATTAATTTAAAAAAAAAAAAGGGTGAAAACTACGCGAATTGCACCTTGTGCAGACAAGATTTTTCGATCGGACACGGAGGAATTAGCGATGTAAAAGACCACGTTGGGACAAAAAAACACAAGTCTAATGCCGTTGCTAGCGATACAAGTGGAAAACTTTCAACGTTTTTCGTCGCCCAAACAGATTCTTTGGATGTGATAAATGCCGAAGTTTTATTTACGGAGGCAATAATTGAGCATGGACTTCCAATCGCACTGGCTGATCACATGGGACAGTTAATAATGTAATGCAACCTTTAAAAATCATTACGCGGTGATCGCGATCCCAAAAATAAACTTTTCTTGCATGATAATGTCCAGAAAAATTCGCTTTATATTACTATAGAGTCCTTTTAACGAATGAGTTTGATGGTTTATCACAAACCTTAAATGAAAGAAGTCCTTTGTTCTCCTGCAGCATGGCCTTGCTTTGTGTTTGGTGCGCCATCCTGTCGGCTGTATTTCACAGCACGACATACTGTTAAAAGTGTTTATACTATTTATACTTTCAATTAACAAATTGAAGTCTTGTGAAAGGTTGACAGGATAACTGGCATTAACTGTCAAAATAATTTCAAACTATTGAAGTTAGCTTACAGAATAAACATGTCAATCAACCCATATGATTTTTGCTGTAATATTTTTGTTTTGAAAAGTCACTGTGACTGATAGAAAAGTGATGGTTTTAGCAACATTTTAACCTGTCTGAATGCTAATAATCATTTTGCGAGCAAGCAGGTAAGCTGCGCGGGCGGAGCGCGCGGAGTGACCCATGTTACGAGCCCCCGGCCACGGGGGTGGCGGGCAGGTAAGCTGCTTACCTGCTGGGCGTGACGCCGGCCGCGGCGAAAGCGGACGAGGCGGGGTGTCGGTGCGGTGGGCGCGGTAGTGACCCTGGACGTGCGTCGGGCCCTTCTCGCGGATCGCCTCAGCTACGGCTCCCGGTGGGGCCCTCTCGGGGGAAGGAGCCTCGGTCCCGGACGCGAGGCGTCCCTCCGCTCCGTAAAAGTGTCCATCTCTTTTTTTTTTTTTTCTTCTGTTGTGGCATATGCTGCAGGTGCCTGCTCGTTTTTCGTATGTGGGTAACAACATTTAACTATGTATATATATTTCCCAATTGGTTTAACTGCCACCCGCAAAAAAAAAAAAAAAAAAAAAAAAAAAAAAATATCTAATTAATCCGCCCGACCCGACCCGCGAGCGGATAAAATCTTATTTTTTTTTAAATTTCATCCGCCCGATCCGCGGATAATCCGCGGACTCCGCGGTTGTGTCCGCAAACCGCGCATCTCTAATATATATATATATATATATATATATGTATGAAATACTTGACTTGGTGAATTCTAGCTGTCAATATACTCCCCCCCTCTTAACCACGCCCCCAACCACGCCCCAACCCACCCCGACCACGGCCCCCACCCTCCACCCCCCCACCTCCCGAAATCGGAGCTCTCAAGGTTGGCAAGTATGGGTACTTTATATGATTCATTAGTATCGCGGTACTATACTAATACCGGTATACCGTACAACCCTACTACATTGTCATATAATTATCAGTGACAGAGCAGGACGTGGCCAGGAGTACATTTGGGGTAAAATTTTGCATGAAGCGCCTTGTCATTCAATAACTCACATTTGACATGTGCTGTGCTTCTTTATGCAAAACGGGCCCCCACTGATCGCGAAGACCTACGCGCAGCTAAGTTTAGGTGGGTCGTGCTTGATCTCTGTGAACAGAACCTGGCTGACATGACAACGGTGTCACGTGGGGGGGTCGCAGCTTGCTGCGGGGTTGTTCTTCCAACGCAAAAAAACGGCTCCGGACGACAGCGTGAAGGTAGGCTTGGATTTATTTAACATAAATCACTCACTCCCACAAACACAAAAATACAACAAAAAAGGCAAGCGTGCCTAAAACACAAGTGAAGCTGCTAAATAGATCAGAAGCTATGGCATGGACTAGGAAACTTACTTGGTCAGAAAGAGACATGAACCAGTGTGGCATAAAGACAATGCAGGCAGAACGAGTGATGAACAAAGGTAGGCTTAAATAACAGTGACATGATTGGTGATGAGTCCAAACGTGGAACAGGTGAAACTAATGGGTAACCATGGAAACAAAACAAACTCAAACAAGGAAGTGAAACCAGGAACTAAGGAAGTCCAAAACTAACAGCATAACTAAACAAAACATGATCCGGACCACGGATCATGACAAACGGTATTTTCCTGACAGCGTTTCACACAGTCAGGGCCAGCAAGGCCTTCTCTGCTGGCCTAACATAACCAGAAATCATGATCATAATTAAAGATAAAATAATTTTTTTAATTTACTTTTCCTAAATATCTAAAAGTATTCATATTCTCTTCATGTCATATTATGCTCCTTCCAGTGCTGTTGTTTTTAGTTTGAGTTTGAATCCAATCAGAATTCAGCTAGCTTATGTTGCCATGCTGTACCAAATCTGCCCGAGGCCTTCAGAATCAACAATGCGGGCGTCCGTGCACTGTCAGTGAACGGGGACATACAGTTGATAGACAGTTGCGATAGCCAATCAGATCACAAGTTGTTGAACGTGACATTTACACATCCTGTGATTGGATAATGGATACTCATCGGGACAGTTAGCGGATGAATTTGAAGACACATAGAGTTGAGAGACAGTAGCGATAGCCAATCAGATCATAATTTGTTGACAGTAGCCTATCTAAGTAGTAATGTTAACGAGACTGTGATTGGATACTCACTTGTCATTTTCAAAGTGAGTGTCCATTCACCATACTTGCCAACCCTCCCGAATTTTCCGGGAGACTCCCGAAATTCAGCGCCTCTCCCGAAAACCTCCCGGGACAAATATTCTCCCGAAAATCTCCCGATTTTCAACCTGAGCTGGAGGGGGCGTGGCCTCCATGCGGACCTGAGTGAGGACAGCCTTTTTTTCATGACGGGAGGACAACAGGGTGACAAGAACTAAATCATCCAGACTAGAGACAAATTGTATTATTATGTTTATCTTACCTAAAAATAAATATATTTATTAATAAAAAAAAAAAAAAAACTAAATACATTTTTACTATATTTTGCTAAAAACATCAAAATTAATTGTATTTTTATTTGTATTTTTTCTGACTCCTTATTACATCCAGCCATAGAATTAAAATAAACATATTTGAAATAATTAATTTTAAATTATCATAATAATTCATTTAAAATGACCATATTTAATTATTAAAATAATTGCTTGTTTATCAACAACTTTAGCATTTTATTCATTACATTTTGAAGCTCTCAGAAGCCAAGTTATGTTATATTCCTTAAGATTTATTTATGCAAGTTTGAAGTATCAATTATCTAAACACAGTTTTGTTTGCATATTTTCAGGATGAAGCTACATATATATATATATATATATATATATATATATATATATATATATATATATATATGTATGTGTGGGAAAAAATCACAAGACTATTTCATCTCTACAGGCCTGTTTCATGAGGGGGGGTACCCTCAATCGTCAGGAGATTTTAATGGGAGCATTCGCATACCATGGTTTATATAGGGCACAGAGTGGGTGGGTACAGGCTGGCCTAGGGGCGTGGTGATTGGCTCATGTGTTACCTAGGAGGTGTTTCCGTCTATGGCGGCATGCTGTTACAATTTCGCTGCGCTTGTTGAGGGATGACAGGTCTGGACGGTAAATAATAAACAGTTTCTCTTTCAAGCATAGGTTGCATCTTTTATTACCACTATTGTAAGGTGTGCTGGATGCAAGAATTTGCCATGTTATTGAATATTCAACATTATTGTCTTTGAGGTCCCAAATGTGTTTGCTGAGTTCTGTGGTATTTCGCAGGTTTTTGTTCCTGAAAGAAGCCTTGTGATTGTTCCATCTGGTTTTGAATTCTCCCTCGGTTAATCCTACATATGTGTCGGATGTGTTAATGTCCTTGCGTATTACCTTAGATTGGTAGACAACTGATGTTTGTAAGCACCCCCCGTTGAGAGGGCAATCAGGTTTCTTTCGACAATTACATCCTTTGTTGGTTTTGGAGTCGTTCTGTCTATATACATATTATATATATATATATATATATATATATGAAATACTTGACTTGGTGAATTCTAGCTGTCAATATACTCCTCCCCCACGCCCCCAACCACGCCCCCCACCCCCGACCACGCCCCCACCCTCCACCCCTCACCTCCCGAAATCGAATGTCTCAAGGTTGGCAAGTATGCCATTCACAAGCTTCAATTTAGCAGGAAGCGGGAAGTGTTGTGGCAGATATACATTTGCAAGGCCATTTTCAAGAAGGGTATTTAAAGAGAAACTACATCTTGCGAGACGATTTCGGCCATCCCCGGAAGCTAGCTCAGCTGTTCTGGCGATGAAATGAGGAAATGCTCGCCATTTCCACTCGAATAAGCCGACGACGAGGGCTACCACTGGCTTATACGGCGTCAATTTTTTCTACAAGAGTTCAAATAATTTATTTTTTCACTTTTAATGTTTTTTTGAAGTTTTAAGATATGTTGTAGTTGCTGATGCGTTTTAATTGATTTTTAAATGCGCCAGAAAATAACCCATTTTGTACACTGTTGATGTGTATCAATGCTCAGTAGGGCGTAACTGTGTTCCTGTATAGTATTTCTCCAGCAATAATCATGTGGTGACATCAATTATGGTATTTTGAGAGGTAGTCATTGAAGTCGGACGTCACTGAAGGCCCAGGTGGGAAACGCACGGCTCGCCACTGGTTCCACATCATCCATCCATCCATTTTCTACCGCTTGTCCCTTTCGGCGTCGCGGGGGGTGCTGGAGCCTATCTCAGCTGCAATCGGGCGGAAGGCGGGGCATCAATTTAACTCAAATTAAACCAACATATAGTTACGTCATATAATTCAATGTAATGGTATGTTGACAGCAAATTTCGGATGGGTTTATAGTAAAAGTGGATGTCATTGTGTTTCGTTGCTGGAGTTGCAGCCGGCAAAGATCGCACATTGTGAAGAAAATTATTGCATTGGTGTTGTCCAGGCGCAGTACATATAGGCGCACAATGACCTACACAAAGTACATTTTGTGTCAGTCATATCATCTGCTTTTTATCACTTGTAAAATACCGACAACATAACCTTGGTGTCTTCAATGGTAATTACGGCCATGATTGTGACTCATATTTGGATTGAAAGTCAAAGATGCCTTTTCACTTCATGATCAGAATGGACCTTGAGATGCAAGAAGGTTGGAGGCCATTCCACATGTCGATACAAAGCTCCTTTATTCCACAAGGACACAGACAGTCAACAGAATCATCTCCCTCCGCTCTCTTCAAATTCAAACTTCATGCAATAAAGAAGCGGTTTTAAACCTTAAAAGGTGGTCCTTTTCATCGATAATATTTAATGCTCACTTTGCACTCAGAGTTGGAGTCCATGCCGGCTGACCCTTTGTAAAAGGAGAGACATGCTTGGACCGTTTGTTATTTAATGTTACGTGATTTGATAGCCATCCAGAAATAGTCATGGAATGGATTGAGTTCAACGATCATATTCCAGCCAACACAGTGAAGTCACTTTGAATGATCAGTTATATATTACATGTTTAATTACAGTTTTTTCCAGTTGCTTACACACTAAATGTTACATTTTCACACAGTTAACACAAGTCTACACACAGTAAACAAAACCACTGTGCAGATTTGCCTAATATTAGGCATAGACTCTGCTTCCCAGTTTTTGCGAACTATTACACACACCTTCCCATCTTGCACACACATAACGGTTGTGATACACCCATTTTCCATACTTGCCAACCCTCCCGGATTTTCCGGGAGACTCCCGAAATTCAGCGCCTCTCCGGAAAACATCCAGGGACAAATTTTCTCCCGAAAATCTCCCGAAATTCAGGCGGACTCAGGTCCATGCGGACCTGAGTCCGCTAACCCACAATATAAACAGCGTACCTGCCCAATCACGTTATAACTGTAGAATGATGGAGGGCGAGTTCTTGGTTTCTTATGTGGGTTTATTTTTAGGCAGTTTCATTAACGTCCTCCCAACGCGGCAACAACACACAACAACAGCAGTCACGTTTTTGTCTACCGTAAAGCATTTCGTCTGCCGTAAACAGCAATGTTGTGACACTCTTAAACAGGACAATACTGCCATCTAGTGCATTTGATGAAAGCACTTTTGTGCGTGCCACACAGCAATGCATCATCAGAGAGGGTGTTCAGCATGGTTCGAAAAATAGTGACAGAGAATAGAACAAGGATGAACAATTCAACCCTTAACTCAACAATTTTTGATTGAATTATTTATTTCAAACCTGCACAGTACAACACACACTTTTTTTTTTAAACATTTTGGCAGGGACATTTATGCAAGGCTTGAAAAGGGGTTGGATGAAGCAAATGCTTATAATATCCCAACCCCTCTCACTCATTCCACATTTAACATAAACAATATAATACAAGAACAATACTATACAAACAAAAACAAGAAAAGCTCCTGTACACTAACAATACAATAGTACCACTGTTACTATAAAACAAGACAAGACGAGACAAAACACACACACACACACACACACACACACACACACACACACACACACACACACACACACACACACACACACACACACACACACACACACACACACACACACACACACACACATACACACACACACAGGCCCAAACACTCTCTGACCATACACCTCTCTCCCATCACTCTGTGCTGAGGGCATCACTCTCTTTCCTCCTCGTACTTCTTCAGTACTTCTTTTTTAAACAGTCTTTTAAATGTAATCATGTTAGAACAGGTTTTTAACTCGTCCCCTAAGTTGTTCCACAGACTGACAATGAGTAGATGAGTGTTATGTGTGTGTATATGTGTAAATAAATAAACACTGAAATTCAAGTATTTATTTTATATATATATATATATATATATATATATATATATATATATATATATATATATATATATATATATATATATATATATATATATATATCCATCCCTCCATCCATCCATCCATTTTCTACCGCTTATTCCCTTCGGGGTCGCGGGGGGCGCTGGAGCCTATCTCAGCTACAATCGGTGTATATATATATATATATATATATATATATATATATATATGATACAATAAATATACATTTATAGCTAGAATTCACTGAAAGTCAAGTATTTCTTATATATATATATATATATATATATATATATATATATATATATATATATATATATATATATATATATATATATATATATATATATATATATATATATATATATATATATACACTAGGATTGTGATACACACATGCATCTTTATCTCCAGATTTTTTTCAAACCTTTTTACAGTTTTTTCCATTTGCTAACACACAATTTTACTAACTGTGTGTCTTTTTTCCGAAGGATTTACACACTTTTCCAAACACCACATTCAATTTTCTTAATCCCAAAATTATTTGCAAAATGACACACTTCGCTCAAATCATATGCCCATTCATCAAAATAAAGGAAGCATTTGTAAAAATGCAGTTTTATCGTCATCTCACTCACAGAGACTTCAAATGATAAGACACTATTGGAGTGAGTTACCCAGAACAGTGATAAATACAAAACACATTTGTAAAAAAAAAACTATTTTACTATAAGAAATCCCATGTTTCGGGCATTTTTCCCGACCCTTTTAGCATATGTGATGAATGATTACTGTAACTTGACAAAATATATTGGCAAATCCACAGCAATCGTCATTGTTTACTTTGAAGTGGGCCTATACGTAAGGACCTAAAGAGAAAGTAAAAAATATCCTGTAATCTTTTCAAGAACTGCTCAACAATGATGCTGCAAACTACAAATATATATATATTTTTTTTTACTACAGTCAGGTAAAGTAACATATCACAGTAGTCAACAATGACATGGAGTAAAAAATTAAAATCTGAGACAAATAAAAAGGTTTGAAAAAAAAATCTGAAATAAAAATTACAAATGGAAAAAACTGTATAGCTGCAGCACCCACTTGAAAGCTGTATTTTAAATTGATCACCTGTGTGTCTTTACACTTGGTGGATATGATTATTCAATATGTACAATTGTGTGGTCGTTAGCAAGCCAGCCCTTTGGATTGACCCAGAAGTAACTTCACAATCCTTATCTTTGTGTAAGGTGTAAAGATGTGTGTGTCACAATCCTAGTGTGTTTGTAAAGTGTGAAAGTGGGTGTATCACAATCCTTATATGTGTGCAAGATGGGAAAGTGTGTGTAAAGCATTGTGTGAAATATTTCCCCAAAAATGTGAAGCAGAGTCTATGCCTAATATTAGGCAAATCTGCACAGTGGTTTTGTTTATTGTGTGTAGACTTTGTTAACTGTGTGAAAATTAAAAATTTAGTGTGTAAGCAATTGGAAACAACTGTATTTGTCGAAGATTTTAATTTGTACTGCATGTGATTGTTGACTACTGTGATATGTTACTTTACCTGACTGTGGTAAAAATTAATATTTGCAGTTTGCAGCATCATTGTTGAGCAGTTCTTGAAAAAATTACAGGATATTTTTTACTTTCTCTTTAGGTCCTTACGTATAGGCCCACTTCAAAGGAAACAATGACGATTGCTGTGGATTTGTCAATTTATTTTGTCATGTTACAGCAGGGGTGTCAAACTCAAATACAGAGTGGGCCCAAATTTAAAACTGAACAAAGCCGCGGGCCAAGGTTGAACACATTAACCTTTTAATAGGGACCCAAACAAGTTTTGCATTGAATATTGAACAAGCAAGGCTTATATAACTTTATAGTGACATGCAAAATCGAGTTTCAAATAATAATAATTAAAAAATATCAATGGCATATCAAATACAATTTAAATAAAAATGTAATGCCTCTTTTCTATTTGCAGCCTTCTGAGGTAAATATCAACATTAACTTTTTCCACAGGCTAATAAATTAGAAAATAAAATAACAATGAATAAACCAACCATTCAGGACTTTAAACTGCTCAGTTTGCAACACACTGATCTAATCTGATGTGCCCAAGCCAGATACCTGCCATCTTTTATTGGATGCTAGTTCATTAATGTCGGGGCTCAGGCTTTGAGCTGAGGCAACCTTCATTATCGAACGAAGTTGTTCATCAGTCATTGAATCTCGTAGTCCAACCGGACCACAGTCTTGGGGTCGTGCCTTAAAGGCACTGCCTTTAACGTCCTCAACGAGCTGTCGTCACGTCTGCTTTTCATCCATTCTACCAACGTGCCGGCCCAGTCACATAATATGTGCGGCTTCTGCACGCACACACACGTGAATGCAACGCATACTTGACCAACAGCGATACAGGTTACCCTGAGGGTGCCCGTATAAATAACTTTAACACTGTTAGAAATATGCGCCACACTGTGAATCCACACCGTGCGTCGGTTGAGGTGGGCGGGGTTTGGTGGTAGCGGGGGTGTATATTGCAGCCCGGAAGAGTTAGTGCTGCATGGGATTCTGGGTATTTGTTTTGTTGTGTTTATGTTGTGTTACGGTGCGGATGTTCTCCCGAAATGTGTTTGTCATTCTTGTTTGGTGTGGAGAACTAACGGTGAATGCGGTGTTACCGCGGCACTGCCACTATATATAATGGGTGGGCCAGCTCTAGTGTTAATTTGATATCGCCTCAAGGGCCAAATTTGGCCCGCGGGCCAGAGTTTGACACCCATGAGTTACAGTAATCATTCATCACATATGCTAAAAAAAGGTCGGGCAAAATGCCCCGAATATGTGATTTCTTATAGTAAAATAGATTTTTTTCCAAACGTGTTTTGTATTTATCACTGTTCTGGGTAACTCTGTTTCTGTGGGCGAGATGACAATAAAACTGCATTTTTACAAATGCTTGCTTTACTTTGATGAATGGGCATATGATTTGACCGAAGTGTGTCATTTTGCAAAATAATCTAGGAATGAAGAAAATTGAATGTTGTGTTTGGAAATATGTGTAAATCCTTCGGAAAAAAGACACACAGTTAGTAAAATTGTGTGTACGCAAATGGAAAAAAAACTGTAAAAAGGTTTGCAAAAAATCTGGAGATAAAGATGTGTGTATCACAAAAAACTGTATACGACTGTGCGGCCACTAACATTGAAACATATATTGTGTGTAATATTTCTCTAAAATTGTGAAGCTGAGTCTATGCCTAATATTAGGCAAATCTGCACAGTGGTTTTGCTTACTGTGTGTAGACTAGAGATGCGCGGATAGGCAATTTATTTCATCCGCAACCGCGTCAGAAAGTCGTCAACCATCCGCCATCCACCCGATGTAACGTTTGATCAGAACTGCACCCGCCCGCCATCCGCCCGTTGTTATATATCTAATATTAATTAAAAAAAAAAAAAAGGGTGAAAACTACGCGAATTGCACCTTGTGCAGACAAGATTTTTCGATTGGACACGGAGGAATTAGCGATGTAAAAGACCACGTTGGGACAAAAAAACACAAGTCTAATGCCGTTGCTAGCGATACAAGTGGAAAACTTTCAACGTTTTTCGTCGCCCAAACAGATTCTTTGGATGTGATAAATGCCGAAGTTTTATTTACGGAGGCAATAATTGAGCATGGACTTCCAATCGCACTGGCTGATCACATGGGACAGTTAATGTAATGCAACCTTTAAAAATCATTACGCGGTGATCGCGATCCCAAAAATAAACTTTTCTTGCATGATAATGTCCAGAAAAAATTGCTTTATATTACTATAGAGTCCTTTTAACGAATGAGTTTGATGGTTTATCACAAACCTTAAATGAAATTCCATGGCCACCGTCCTGCTCTCTATATCAACCAGGGTGAGCCCCACCCCTTTCGTGAGCGCACTGCGAAAGCGGACGAGGCGGGGTGTCGGTGCGGTGGGCGCGGTAGTGACCCTGGACGTGCGTCGGGCCCTTCTCGCGGATCGCCTCAGCTACGGCTCCCGGTGGGGCCCTCTCGGGGGAAGGGGCCTCGGTCCCGGACCCCGGCGAGGCGTCCCTTCTCCGCTCCGTAAAAGTGTCCATCTCTTTTCTTTTTTTTTCTTCTGTTGTGGCATATGCAGCAGGTGCCTGCTCGTTTTTCGTATGTGGGTAACAACATTTAACTATGTATATATATTTCCGAATTGGTTTAACTGCCACCCGCAAAAAAAATAAAAAAATAAAAACAATATCTAATTAATCCGCCCGACCCGACCCGCGAGCGGATAAAATCTTATTGTTTTTAATTTCATCCGCCCGATCCGCGGATAATCTGCGGACTCCGCGGTTGTGTCCGCAAACCGCGCATCTCTAGTGTAGACTTTGTTAACTGTGTGAAAATGTAATATTTAGTGTGTAAGCAATTGGAAAAAACTGTCAATCTTATTTGTATATCATACAGCATTCATTACAATTGCCGACACATGCATCATATCCAATTATACAACCAGTCCCAAATTATAGTCCTGTGGCAAACGCTACTTTCTAAACAACCGTAGAGCTGGATTCTGAGAATAAGCAGGGTTTTTTTTTTTCTCGCCGTCTTACACAAAATATAAAGGCAAGCAGCACCAAATTAGTGGGCATAGTTATTTTTGAACATACAGTAGAAAAGGAAGGAAAGCTACATAGTGAGAGGTAGGACACGGGGAGAAGGTCCTGTGGAGAACACTTAAAACCACATCCTTTGTCCTAGTCAGTGAACAATACCTGACAATTGTCTCTAAGAATATTCTGCACTACTACTGAGAATGGCATTACTTTGCAACACATGTGGAAGACATTCACGACAACAGTTGTGTCTCTCATGTTTGCAGCTCTCACAGGTGTGACCATGTGTGCTCAGGTATATACCGTATTTTTCGGTGTATAAGTCGCACCTGAGTATAAGTCGCACCTGCTGAAAATGCATAGTAAAGAAGGAAAAAAACATATAAGTCGCACTGGAGTATAAGTCACATTTTTTGGGGAAATTTATTTGATTAAACCCAACACCAAGAATAGACATTTGAAAGGCAATTTAAAATAAATAAAGAATAGTGAACAATAGGCTGAACAAGTGTATGATATATGATGCATAAATAACCAACTGAGAACGTGCCTGGTATGTTAACGTAACATATTATGGTAAGAGTCATTCAAATAACTATAACATATAGAACATTCTATACGTTTACCAAACAATCTGTGACTCCTAATCCCTAAATCCGATGAAATCTTATACGTCTAGTCTCTTACGTGAATGAGATAAATAATATTAAACTATGAAAAAAACTGCGACTTATAGTCCGAAAAATACGGTACATCTTATGTGTCTTATAAGGTTGTACGGTATACCAGTATTAGTATAGTACCGCAATACTAATGAATCATATTCGGTTCTATACCTTCATAGAGCTCGAAGACCTCTATGAAGAAAACGATTAAGGAACCCAGATTTCCCTTGCCTGGACGCGGGTCACCGGGGCCCCCCTCTGGAGCCAGGCCCGGAGGTGGGGCACGATGGCGAGCGCCTGGTGGCCGGGCCTGTCCCCATGGGGCCCGGCCGGGCACAGCCCGAAGAGGCAACGTGGGTCCCCCCTCCAATGGGCTCACCACCCATAGCAGGGGCCATAGAGGTCGGGTGCGATGTGAGCTGGGCGGCAGCCGAGGGCAGGGCACTTGGCGGTCCGATCCTCGGCTACAGAAGCTAGCTCTTGGGACGTGGAACGTCACCTCGCTGGGGGGGAAGGAGCCTGAGCTAGTGCGCGAGGTGGAGAAGTTCTGACTAGATATAGTCGGACTCACTTCGACGCACAGCAAGGGCTCTGGAACCAGTTCTCTCGAGAGGGTCTGGACTCTCTTCCACTCTGGCGTTGCCGGCAGTGAGAGGCGACAGGCTGGGGTGGCAATTCTTGTTGCCCCCCGGCTCAGAGCCTGTACGTTGGAGTTCAACCCGGTGGACGAGAGGGTAGCTTCCCTCCGCCTTCGGGTGGGGGAACGGGTCCTGACTGTGGTTTGCGCTTACGCGCCAAACCGCAGCTCAGAGTACCCACCCTTTTTGGATTCACTCGAGGGAGTACTTGAGAGTGCTCCCCCGGGTGATTCCCTCGTTCTACTGGGGGACTTCAATGCTCATGTTGGCAGCGACAGTGAAACCTGGAGAAGCGTGATTGGGAAGAATGGCTGCCCGGATCTGAACCCGAGTGGTGTTTTGTTATTGGACTTTTGTGCTCGTCACAGATTGTCCATAACAAACACCATGTTCAAACATAAGGGTGTCCATATGTGCACTTGGCACCAGGACACCCTAGGCCGCAGTTCCATGATCGACTTTGTAGTTGTGTCATCGGATTTGCGGCCTCATGTTTTGGACACTCGGGTGAAGAGAGGGGCGGAGCTTTCTACCGATCACCACCTGGTGGTGAGTTGGCTGCGATGGTGGGGGAGGATGCCGGACAGACCTGGCAGGCCCAAACGCATTGATGGTGGAAACTTTACACTAGACTTCAGGCAACGTGGATCCTGTGCCTCTCCTGTCTTCCTCCAGACTCTGGGACCTCGATTTCCAAAGGAAATGCAAAATTTGCATGGTTGGGTGATGGTTTGGGGTGCCATGTCATCTGCTGGTGTTGGTCCACTCTGTTTCCTGAGATCCAGGGTCAACGCAGCCGTCTACCAGCAAGTTTTAGAGCACTTCATGCTTCCTGCTGCTGACCTGCTCTATGGAGATGGAGATTTCAAGTTCCAACAGGACTTGGCGCCTGCACACAGCGCAAAATCTACCCGTGTCTGGTTTACGGACCATGGTATTTCTGTTCTAAATTGGCCCGCCAACTCCCCTGACCTTAGCCCCATAGAAAATCTGTGGGGTATTGTGAAAAGGAAGATGCAGAATGCCAGACCCAAAAACGCAGAAGAGTTGAAGGCCACTATCAGAGCAACCTGGGCTCTCATAACACCTGAGCAGTGCCAGAAACTCATCGATTCCATGCCACGCCGCATTAACGCAGTAATTGAGGCAAAAGGAGCTCCAACCAAGTATTGAGTATTGTACATGCTCATATTTTTCATTTTCATACTTTTCAGTTGGCCAACATTTCTAAAAATCCCTTTTTTGTATTGGCCTTAAGTAATATTCTAATTTTGTGACACACGGAATTTTGGATTTTCATTTGTTGCCACTTCAAATCATCAAAATTAAATGAAATAAACATTTGAATGCATCAGTCTGTGTGCAATGAATAAATATAATGTACAAGTTACACCTTTTGAATGCAATTACTGAAATAAATCAAGTTTTTCAAAATATTCTAATTTACTGGCTTTTACCTGTATATTTGTATGAAATACTTGACTTGGTGAATTCTAGCTGTCAATATACTCCTCCCCTCTTAACCACGCCCCCTCCTCCTCAACCACTCCCCCGTCCCAACCCTAAGCCTAAACCTAACCCTAACCCTTATATTTTCCCCTAGTGTCCAAATAACGCTAAATTAAGTGTTTAATATGGGGAACACATATTCACCATTCATTTGTTGCTTATTAACATGCAAATTAGTAACAAATTGGCTCTTAATTAGTCATTATTAAGTACTTATTAATGCCTTATTCTATTATACAACCAGTAAGCCATTAACTAAGAGTCTTCCCTCAATAACCTCAGAATTATTGCTTATTAGTAACCCTAACCCTAAGCCTAAACCTAAGCCTCATATTTTCCCCTTGTGTTTGTTACTTTAATAAGCAACTCATTAATGGTGAATATGTTCCCCATACTAAAGTGTTACCAAAGTAATTATTGTGTTACTCCAAAAAAAAAAAAAATTGAAATACTGTATCTGCATATGCAGTAGAAATATGTTTCATGAAAGCAGTGTGTGTGAGTGGGTGCTTTTAAAGGGGAACTACACTTTTGTTGGGATTTTGCCCATCATTCACAATCCTTATGTGTGACAAGAACACATTAGTTTTAAGTCGTAAATAAAGGTCAGCCTGAGGAGGCATACACTAAAGCACATAAAGGTTACAACACTAACAAGATCTACATGTACAGGTATATGCCTGAACACACATTGCCACACCGTGAAAGCTGCAAACATGAGGGATACAACAGTTGTTGCTGTTGTACACTTATCGGTTCAGTGTGTGTGTTATCTCCACATACAGTACATGCATGCATGTGAGCTATTTAAGGAGACAATCATGGCGCCCACATGAAAACACATACTGGAGGTTGCGCACAAACACAGCGGCGATGTTCTTCTGGCATTGCACAATCGTACTGGATAAAGCTGTTATATTGCTCACACTTATTGCACGCTGCCTGTTTGATTCGGCGACTTCATTGCTTTCAGTAATTTCAGCGGCTTGAAAAAAACCCGAAACAGATAAAGATCAGACAAATCAAACCAGCATGCGTCAGACATCCTGTCGTCTGATGAGAAAACGAGCAGGTTCAATATAAGCAATAGTCAACATTAAACAGCTTCTGCTTTTTTATGGCACATTTTTTTTTGAATTGCGTCTTTTTGGTGAGTGCCTATTTTTTTATTTTTATTGCTGCTTGTTTGTTCAATTTAATGGCAGTCCTATTGTGAAAACCCTTGTGTTACGTTCCACGTAGTGGTGGTTTGTTTGTTTTGTGTTTCTTCTATTTATTTGTACAGGTCACACTCATTAACTGCCTCTGCTGCCAATCAACCGGTTCCTAATCCCAGCTGCTCCTCGTTTCACCTGTTAATCAGCCAGCCAATCCCGGACCACCATTCATCCTCCCAGCCAATCCCGGACCACCATTCATCCTCCCAGCCTGTTTAAAATCACCTGCTCACCACTGGATCAAGGTGGATTCTTTTTCTGACATGCTGTGTGGAACTTTGAGAGACGTTACTTTGTCTTTGGCGCTATCTTGTTTGGTAATCATTTTTGTTAAGCTTTTTGCTACACTTGTGCCACCTGTTGTTTTTTTTTGTCTTCATTTTTCTTGACCTTTGAACTTTTGTAAGTATCTGTAGCCTAGTCTTGGGAAAGGTTAGACAGAGGCCTCTATACACGAAAACACGTAGGATTTGTTTGTGTATAGAGACACCAGGCTTAGTGGTGGCTGTCACCCTTGTATGTTTTGGACCCCCTCTTTGGCTAGAGTAGATAGGTAGGTTTTTTTGGTTTGTGCTAATTAAATAGCTTCAGTTAGTCAGCTTACCTTTTCTTTTCTAGAGGTGTATTTTGGTATGTTTTGTTCATTTCTTTGACAGCACCTGTATTCCCAAGCTAGGCTAGTGTTGTGTCTTGTTGTAACCCCCCCCCCCATTGGGTACTTTTCAATAACACTAGTTTTTGTTTTCAATTCTTGGCTTCGGTGTCTTTTTTACAACTCATTTGGTTTATACACTTTTATGTTGCGTTCCCCTATAGTCCCTAGACGCTGAGCCATCAGGGAACGTAACATAAATTGGGGGCTTGTCCGGGAATTTAATTTCTTTGAATGTGAATTGTCTATAGTTGTTTGGTGTACTTGTGTGTGCGGTAGACCAAAATGGCACGTGTATTTGACTTAGATGAGTTTATTTGTAAACCATCAGAAAAAGTATTTGATAGCTGCCTTAAGGCAGATTTAATTTTGATTGCGGCACACTATGACATAGACATTAGTAATGTCTCTCTGAAAAGGGACATAAAGTCTAAGGTGTGGGACCAGCTAGTCACGCTTGGTGTGTTTTTTCTGTCTTCAGGTGCTCCCAACTCTGATGCAACAGTGGGTGCTTCTGTCTGTAGTCCTCCTGTTTTAGATGACGAGGCCGTAGACAGAGTACCACTTACCCTCCCTAAATTACAAGGATTTTCACCAGTCAGTTCCCGGACTAGTGGTTCGGTAGAGGCGGCTCGGCTGAAGGTTCGGTTGGTTCGTCTCGAACATGAGGCAAATGACAGACGAGAGGCACGGGCGTTTGAACATCAGCTAACAATTGCTAAAATTGAGGCTGACACTAAGATAAGGCTGAGAAAGCTGGAGCTGGAAATGGCTGCTGTGCAGTCTACCGCTCAGAGTAATCCCACACCTATATTAGATACATATGATATCAGGAGACAAGTGTGTATTCCAGAATTCAGGGAAACCGAGGTGGATGCATACTTTCAGACATTTGAACGGCTTGCTACGGCTCTACGCTGGCCTAAGGATATTTGGGCAACTTTACTGCAGAGTAAAGTGACCGGTAAGGCTCAGGAGGCAATAGCGGCCTTGTCTTTGGATCAAAGTATTGACTATGAGGTGGTTAAGGCTTCAATCCTACGAGCTTATGAGTTGGTGCCTGAAGCTTACCGACAGAAGTTTAGGGACTATCGAAAGAAACATGAACAAACATTTGTGGACTTTGCCAGAGAGTTAAGTGTTCGTTTTGACAGGTGGTGCAAAGCGAGCAAGGCCACAGATTTTAACTCTCTTAGGGAACTTGTCCTACTGGAGGCTTTTAAAAAATGTGCTCCAGCACGATGTGTGGTGTACTTAAATGAGCAAAAGGTTACCACATTGAGAGATGCATCAGTTTTTTCTGATGAGTATGTTCTGACACATAAAACTGTGTTTAGGCCATCTTCTGAGATGCCTCCTGTCACTCCATCCTTCTCCCCATCACAAGCCAGGGCTCGTGCTAAAGAAGAACGAGAGTGCTTTTATTGTCACAGAAAAGGTCACTTGGTAGCCAACTGTCATGCTGCAGGGGCCAAACGGAAAGATAAGCAGACCATCTCCCAGCTGGAAAACAGGCTAAAAGCCGAGCAGGAAGGTCGCATCCTGGCTGAAAAACATCTGGCTGACGAGAGGAAGAGGAAGAAGATGGAGGAACCCACGGCTGCCAGGGCGGTGGCTTTAGCTGCTGCTACAAGAGTGGAGTCCAACGATTCGCCGCATGGTCGAATTAGAGAGCTGGAGACTGAGTGCAAGAAGCTCAGCATGGACATAAAACTCAAGGAAGAGCAGATTCAGGATCTGGAGGGCAAGTGTCAGGAGTTGCCCAAGTACAAGAATGAGAAAGACACAGAGGTGCTGATGTCGGCGCTGTCCGCCATGAAGGAGAAGACTCTGCACCTGGAGAACAGCCTGAATGCAGAGACCAGGATCAAGCTGGATCTGTTCTCTGCACTGGGAGATGCCAAGAGGCATCTGGAGATAGCGCAAGGCCAGATCCACCAGAGGGACCAAGAGATGGCAGAGCTCAAGCGAAAGGTTTTTGACAGCTGTAAAGCTTTGCTCTGCGGTGCTCCAGTTTTGGCTGCTACCAACTTTGTCCAGCCTTTAAAAATAGGGGTTGGTCGGGTGTGGGTGAATTAATTGTGTGTGTATATATGGACATATATATTTTCAATGTAAACCAGATATAGCGACTTGTTTGAATGAACAATTATGTTCATTCTTGTTGGTGGGCGTGTTACGTTCCACGTAGTGGTGGTTTGTTTGTTTTGTGTTTCTTCTATTTATTTGTACAGGTCACACTCATTAACTGCCTCTGCTGCCAATCAACCGGTTCCTAATCCCAGCTGCTCCTCGTTTCACCTGTTAATCAGCCAGCCAATCCCGGACCACCATTCATCCTCCCAGCCAATCCCGGACCACCATTCATCCTCCCAGCCTGTTTAAAATCACCTGCTCACCACTGGATCAAGGTGGATTCTTTTTCTGACATGCTGTGTGGAACTTTGAGAGACGTTACTTTGTCTTTGGCGCTATCTTGTTTGGTAATCATTTTTGTTAAGCTTTTTGCTACACTTGTGCCACCTGTTGTTTTTTTTTGTCTTCATTTTTCTTGACCTTTGAACTTTTGTAAGTATCTGTAGCCTAGTCTTGGGAAAGGTTAGACAGAGGCCTCTATACACGAAAACACGTAGGATTTGTTTGTGTATAGAGACACCAGGCTTAGTGGTGGCTGTCACCCTTGTATGTTTTGGACCCCCTCTTTGGCTAGAGTAGATAGGTAGGTTTTTTTGGTTTGTGCTAATTAAATAGCTTCAGTTAGTCAGCTTACCTTTTCTTTTCTAGAGGTGTATTTTGGTATGTTTTGTTCATTTCTTTGACAGCACCTGTATTCCCAAGCTAGGCTAGTGTTGTGTCTTGTTGTAACCCCCCCCCCCATTGGGTACTTTTCAATAACACTAGTTTTTGTTTTCAATTCTTGGCTTCGGTGTCTTTTTTACAACTCATTTGGTTTATACACTTTTATGTTGCGTTCCCCTATAGTCCCTAGACGCTGAGCCATCAGGGAACGTAACACCTTGTATAAAATAAATGGTAATATATATCATTACTAGGGCTCAATCCATTGCATGGAATATTACAATCGCGATAAAGACAGCGGTGAAGCCCTGAAGGGCTCATATTATGCAAACCCCTGTTGGTATCCCTATATATGCAGCATTGCATATTGCATGCAAACAAACTCCAAAATTGAGATTAATAAAGTGAAATAATAATATAATAATAATGCAACTTATGTCTTCAATAAAATACTTCGGTAAATAAAAAAAAAAGGTATTTATTATACCGTATTTTTCGGATTATAAATCGCACCGGCCCAAAATACATAATAAAGAAGGAAAAAAACATATATAAATTGCACTAGGGCAGGGGTGTCGAACTCAAATACAGAGTGGGCCAAAATTTAAAACTGAACAAAGCCGCGGGCCAAGATTGAACAAATGAACCTTTTAATAGGGACCCAAACAAGTTTTGCATTGAATATTGAACAAGCAAGACTTATATAACTTTATAGTGACATGCAAAATCGAGTTTCAAATAATAATAATAATAATAAAAAAATATCAATGGCATATCAAATACAATTCAAATAAAAATGGAATGCCTCTTTTCTATTTGCAGCCTTCTGAGGTAAATATCAACATTAACTTTTTCCACAGGCTAATGAATTTGAAAATGAATAAAATAACCATTCAGGACTTTAAACTGCTCAGCTTGCAACACACTGATCTAATCTGATGTGCCCAAGCCAGATACCTGCCATCTTTTCTTGGATGCTAATTCATTAATGTCGGGGCTCAGGCTTTGAGCTGAGGCAACCTTCATTATCGAACGAAGGTGTTCATCAGTCATTATATCTCGTCCACCCGGACCACAGTCTTGGGGGAGTGCCTTAAATGCACTGCCTTTAACGTACTCTACGAGCTATCGTCACGTCCGCTTTTCATCCATTCTAACATCGTTCAGACCCAGTCACAAGATATGTGCGGCTTCTGTACGCACACACGAGTGAATGCAATGCATACTTCATCAACAGCGATACAGGTTACACTGAGGTTGCCAGTCTAAAAACCTTTAACACTGTTAGAAATATACGCCACACTGTGAATACATACCAAACAAGAATGACAAACACATTTCGGGAGAACATCCGCACCGTAACACAACATAAACACAACAAAACAAATACCCAGAATGCTTTGCAGCACTAACTCTTCCGGGACGCTACAAAATACACCCCCGCTACCACCAAACCTCCCCCCCCCACACACACACACACACCTTGTAGCGTCCCAGAAGAGTTAGTGCTGCAAAGGGTTCTGGGTATTTGTTCTGTTGTGTTTATGTTATGTTACGGTGCGGATGTTCTCCCGAAATGTGTTTGTCATTCTTTTTTGGTGTGGATTCACAGCCGCTCCCCCGTCTGTGGAAAGCTCTCCCTGACCACCTGAGGGCACCACAGACTGGATGCTTTTAAAAAAGGCTTAAAAACTCTTCTTTTTAAAAAAGCCTTTTGATAGATGTGAGTGTGCTAGTTCTAGCTTTTAGGCTGTTCTAGTTTTTATTTAATTGTACTATTTATTTTACTCGTTGGGGACAGCTATTTGTTGTTCGAGCTTTGTTTTTGTTTAGTTTTTTTAAATGCACTGTAGCACTTTGAGATTGTTTGTTTTACAAATAAAATCTATTATTATTATTATTATAATATGACTGCTTTCAGATTCAATTCACCATCATTATGAGTGATGTTTTGCAAGCCTTCTCATTCCAGTTTACAGTTGTCCAGCATTAAAAAATATAACCTCCAACTTGGTTCAGGCCTCTCTGGCTAAGGTAATTACATTTCAGAAAATTTAAAATCCGAGCAGGGTGTTTTTTTAGGTCCCCAAAAGAGGACATGAACAAAGTAGTTTATTCAATTAATGATAATCAAACATGTCCAGATGAGGGATTGTCTCTGTTGAGTTTGCATGATCTCTCTTGGTTTACGTGGGTAAACTCCACATACGCTGGTTATCTCCCACATTCAAAAAAACATGCATGTTAGGCTAATTCAATTACTTTCTGAAGGGGGCTTAGCTCTACAGTATACACTTATAGTACTCTATAAAGTGTGGCAGTAATGACAATCTCAAACAAACAAGAAGTCATAGAGAAAATTCTTAAATTTAGTTTAGTTCAGAAATATATTAATTATAATTTACTTTATTAATTTTAGCACAACATAATTGTATATACATTTATTTTCCGACAGTTGTTTATGACTCCCTTCTTATGCAATGTATTTGAATTGTACTTATTTTTCTAATGAGCCTGAAATAAGAATAACATTTATTTAAAAAAAAAATCAAATAAATAAACATCTTTGTGAATATTACATGCTTTCATATCATTTGACAAGGTAGTAAATTTTAACTAGGTTAGATATAATTATTGAACACAACTAAATTGAACAAAAACATCACTATTTCAGTAGTCATTTTTGAGTCGGCCCCAGTCCTCTCTGTGGCGTAAAAGTTGGGCCCAGAGGTCAAAAAGGTTAAGAAAATTTGCTCTATAGTATATTTTGTCTCTACAATTGTTATAAGTACACCTCTGCATAACATTGTATCCTTAGTGTCATAATAGAAAACAAAAAAGAAAAAAGAAAGAAATGTAGCTTAACTTACAACAATGAATGACCTTATTAACATTTTTTTTTTTAGTTCTTAACAGAAAAGATCTAAAGTGCATCAATATGCCTGTGAAGAAATTTTTTTTTAATCTAAATAGTGAACAATGTTTTTTACGTTTTGAGCCATTTGACCCTCAAAAATAAATTACTCAATAAGTAATAATGAATTTAAATTGATCAGCAACATTGACTAAGGAACACAATATATAAAACACTTCATTTAACTTACAAAACAAAAATGTTATAAAACAATGTGTGAATTTTTTTTTCTTCATATAAATACAAAGGAGGAAATCAATATTCATGGTTACAATGAGCATGTTTGACAGTGCACAGCTTTTCAAAGCTGGGTTGGAAGGATTATGCTGCGAGATACTTATCAATCAATCAATCAATCAATCAAACTTTATTTATAAAGCGCTTTTCATACATAAAAGAAATGCAATGCAAAGTGCTTTACAAAATTAAAAACAATACCCCGGTGACCCATATCCCCCATTATCAAATACATACACACGGACACAGATACCAAACGCAAACACACACACACACACACACACACACACACACACACACACACACACACACACACACACACACACACACACACACACACACTAATATGTAACTGTATGGACAAATAAATGCATGGCTGAATACAGAGGAGACATGTGAGTAAACACTATCACAGGAGCCATCTGCACCAGGAGGTCATCAGACCATCGCAACCAGGATGCTGACACATGTTATAAGGCATGTTCCCCGGGGTCCCACCGCATCCACTCAGGGGGGCCCGCCCGACTATTTGAGAAGGACTGGGCTAACTGGAGAATGTAATTTATCCATACAGTGGTTCAATCAATCAATCAAAGTTGATTTATTTAGCCCTTAATCACAAAAGCCTCAAAGTTGTGAATGCGAATGCTTCTTTGTCTTTATCTGTCCTGTCATTGACTTCCAGACAACCCATGATGTACCCGTACTCTCGCCCAAAATCAGCTGGGATAGTTTCCAGCCCCCCTGTGACCTCAAGCCGGACAAGCAGTAGAGAAGTTTAAAAAATGAATGATGGTGACAATCTAGGATCCATTCGGAAAAGTCAATTATTTCCCACATAAAAAAACTGTCAAACAAATCACAGATCAACCTTTAAGATTGTTTTATTTTTGTTTGGTCATTCCTAATGTAATGGTTCACGTAGCTGGCATTCATCCATTTGGTATGGGATCAATTCTCACTTAATCAACAACTGCATTATTATGTGCCCTTGCCCTGAGTCAGCCGGGATAGGATGGTTTCTAGTCCCTTATGTGAGCCGAAATTTGACGCAATACAGCAAGCAGGTACGCATAAAAGAAGGTCAACTTCTTCTCACTCCTTTTCAAATATGTAAAAAAATAAATAAATAAAAGAAAGTCCAATTTTCGTTTTGTTTTTTATTCTCCATTGTTTTCATTTCGTTATAATGGCTGTTAAAGCTATAGCACTGTATTGGATCAGGCTTGCTCTTGTTTTTATGCATATTTGAAATAAAAATATATCAACAATCAATCAATCAATCAATCAATCAATCAATCAATCAATCAATCAAGGTACTGTTTATGTTTAAAACTGGTTTTGAAAACCATCTAAGCAGTCGTCCCCAAATAACTGTAATGGTTGGGGGCGTGGTTAAGAGGGGAGGAGTATATTTACAGCTAGAATTCACCAAGTCAAGTATTTCATATATATATATATATATATATATATATATATATATATATATATACATACATATATACATCCTGAAAATATGCAAACAAAACTGTGTTTAGATAATTGATACTTCAAACTTGCATAAATAAATCTTAAGGAATATAACATAACTTGGCATCTGAGAGCTTCAAAATGTAATGAATAAAATGCTAAAGTTGTTGATAAACAAGCAATTATTTTAATAATTAAATATGGTCATTTTAAATGAATTATTATGATCATTTAAAATTAATTATTTCAAATATGTTTATTTTAATGTATAATTCTATGGCTGGATGTAATAAGGAGCCAGAAAAAATACAAATAAAAATACAATTAATTTTGATGTTTTTAGCAAAATATAGTAAAAATGTTTTTTTGTTTTTTTTAAATTAATAAATATATTTATTTTTAGATAAGATAAACATAATAATACAATTTATCTCTAGTCTGGATGATTTAGTTCTTGTCACCCTGTTGTCCTCCCGTCTCTTCCCCAAGGATGGCTCCATGAGCTGGGCAAATGCCTGGAGATGCCCTACGTCAACAACACGGTCGGCGGCCCGTCGGTGCGCAGCTCATATATCGCCGCCCTCTACTTCACCCTCAGCAGCCTGACCAGCGTCGGCTTTGGCAACGTGTGCGCCAACACGGACGCCGAGAAGATCTTCTCCATCTGCACCTTGCTCATCGGCGGTATGGAATAACATGATTGGGCAGGCACGCTGTTTATATCGTGGCAAAGCGGACGTGAAAAAAGGCTGTCCTCACTCAGGTCCGCATGGAGCTGGAGGGGGCGTGGCCTCCAGCTCCGGCTGAAAATCGGGAGATTTTCGGGAGAATATTTGTCCCGGGAGGTTTTCGGGAGAGGTGCTGAATTTCGGGAGTCTCCCGGAAAATTCGGGAGGGTTGGCAAGTATGACCACCACCGACCCTGAGATCATTAATCATGCGTTTGTTACGTCTCAATTTGATTACTATTATTATTATTATTATTTCCAGATCTGCGGTTGCTAGACTTTTGACAAGAACAAGAAAGTTTGATCTTAGTCCACCTATACTGGCTCACCTGCACTGGCTTCCTATGCACTTAAGATGCGACTAAGGTTTTACTACTTACGTATAAAATACTAAACGGTCGAGCTCCATCGTATCTTGCTGATTGTATTGTACCATATGTCCCGGTCAGAAATCAGCGTTCAAAGATCTCCGGCTTATTAGTGATTCCCAGAGCCTAAAAAGTTGTTTTCTATTCAGGATCCAGTACTCTGGAATGCCCTACCAGTATCAGTTAGAGATGCTACCTCAGTAGAAGCATTTAAGTCCCATCTTAAAACTCATTTGTATACGCCAGCCTTTAAATAGACCCATTTTTAAACCAGTTGATCTGCGGTCTCTCTTCTCTGCTCTGCCCCACTCTCCTGCGTGGAGAGGTTATCAGAAGGCCACGGATCAGCCTCCACGGAGGATGCGCTAGCTGTTCTAAGTCGGGATCCAGGATGGACCACTACTCTTTGCATCAGTCGGTGACGCATCTGCGCTGCTGACTTGTCTACATACAAGAGGATACCCTGCTGGCCTCACTATGAACTGGACTCTCACGTTATTAACCCTATCCCAGTGGTTCGATCGAACCTTAGGGGTTCGGTGAGTCGGGCTCAGGCGTGGAGGTCAAGACACACCCGACTCATTGTGTAAATAAAAACTTCTCCCTATCGGCGTATTACGGATACGGCAACAGCAGAAGTCAGACTGATTTGCAGGTGTGTAATTTGTTGTGAGTTTATGCACTGTGTTGGTTTTGTTCTTTGAACAAGGTGATGCTCATGCACTGTTCATTTTGTGCACCAGTAATAAAACATGGTAACACTTTAGTATGGGGAACATATTCACCATTAATTAGTTGCTTATTAACATGCAAATTAGTAACATATTGGCTCTGAACTAGTCATTATTAAGTACTTATTAATGCCTTATTCGACATGGCCTTATTATAACCCTAACCCTCTAACCCTGGCCCTAACCCTTCCAAGGTTTCTCATTGTATCCCATTGGGTTGAGTTTTTTCTTGCCCTGATGTGGGATCTGAGCTGAGGATGTCGATGTGGTTTGTGCAGCCCTTTGAGACATTTTGATTAATAAATAAACTTTGATTGATTAATTGATTTCATTGCAGAGTTTCCTTAAGTCAACACTAGACCTTTTTGATAAGAGTATAGAGGGCTCTGATTACTTGTTAAAGATAGCGACAAAGTTGGCAACACTAAGGAGTCCTTGCCATGTTGTTTTATTCTGGCAGACCAGGTGCATTATATGTGTTTTTGAGTAGCGCCAAATTTATTTGGGGTGGCCAACAATGAATAAATGAATGTATGGGAAACACCGATGTAAAGGAGATTATACAGCAACCCAAAGACTTTCAAAATAAAAAAATAAAAAAACATGTACCGTATTTTTCGGACTATAAGTCGCAGTTTTTTTCATAGTTTGGCCGGGCTCCAGTGCGACTTATATATGTTTTTTTCCTTTTTTCTTATGCATTTTCGGCAGGCGCGACTTATACTCCAGTGCGACTTATACTCCGAAAAATACGATAATTACTAACAAACTAACATTCAAACATTAGTTGCAGGCATCTACAGCTGCCTTTCTGTAATCCTGACCACTGCTTCACCACTACGCAAATACAAATCTTAAACTACCACAAAGAGTTGTTTTTCGCTCAGTCAAAGGTCAATTGATTATAGTCGATCGAACCACAAGCCTTATGCTCACATGTATTCAAAACAAACTTTCCTTTTCTTTCCAAAAAACATCAAAAACACCTACAAATATAAACTAAAATGCTATTTTTGTCATGGTCAGGTTGAGCGTGGCTTCGGCGTGACCCCAAGGATGCAGGGAACGGCAGGCGGAATGCAAGTATTACTCACAAAGAGGCATGGAACCCAAAACAGCACACATAGCGTCTCAAAATTAAGCGCAAAGATGATCCAAACACTGAAGGAGGGACCCAGGTGGAACTAAATAGAAGTAATTAAACAAGGAATGGTTGTGCTGACAGGATATGGAACAGAAGGTAAAGGTGCTGTAAAACACAGAGACCAAACAGGAAACACTGACAAAACAAGAGCACCAGGACAGGAAGTGGTTCTAAACACAGGTTTGATTGATTGATTGAGACTTTTATTAGTAGGTTGCACAGTGAAGTACATATTCCGTACAATTGACCACTAAATGGTAACACCCGAATATGTTTTTCAACTTGTTTAAGTCGGGGTTAGGTTTGGTTGTTATCATCAGTCATCAACCCAAACATAACCAAACTGTCAGTAGCAAGCCTGAAAATTGTTCCATTTTGATATAAATCAAAATAAATACTCAAACATAGCAATCCTTCTGCAAATAATTCAAAAATGAAATTTCACAAAGACCCAAAAGAGCAAAACAATATACAGTAAGTTGTTGTTTTATTAAAGGATCTCATGAATAAAAAAATAAAAAAATTAACAAAAAG
>NC_084574.2:31415000-31522500 GCF_033978685.3 Nerophis lumbriciformis | reverse complement strand
TAAGTCACTATTTGTGCTTTTTATTTTGACATGAAAATGTACTGCTTGCAACTGAACATGTTCTATACCAGGTGTGCCCAAACTTCGCCCGCGGGAAGTCCCAAGTTTAAAAATTGTTGTCATATTTCCGTCATCTCAATTGATTTAGTTTCAGTCGACCAAATTCCTAAATATTTTAGTCGACTAAAATGACAATATGTTTTGGTGACAAAAATGTAAAGTATAAAGCAGGGGTCCCCAAATTACTACCGCATCCGGTCCGCCAGCGTCCAAAATCCGGCCCATTGGAAGTACCAAGTAAAAAAAAAATGTTTATAAAAAATATTTATTTATAAAAAAAATTTGTATTATTATTTTTTTAAATCCGTCCATTCTAATCCATTTTCTACCACTTGTTACTCTCTGTGTCTCCTAGCCTGCTCAGGCAAATCATTTTGTCTAAAAATGCATTTTCCCATCGATAACCTGACATCATATAATATATATTAGTGTTGTCTCGATACCAATATGTTGGTACCGGTACCGGTACCAACATTATTTTGATACTTTTCGATACTTTGATACTTTTCGGTACATTTCGATACTTTTCTAAATAAAGGGGAGCACAAAAAAATTGCATTATTGGCTTTATTTCAACCAAAAAATCTTACGGTACATTAAACATATGTTTCTTATTGCAAGTTTGTCCTTAAATAAAATAGTGAACGTATAAGACAACTTGTCTTTTATTATTAAGTAAACAAACAAAGGTTCTTAATTTAGCTGCTGACATATGCGGGGGGGGTTAATACCGAATATGATTCATTAGTATTGCGGTACTACACTAATACCGGTATACCGTACAACCCTAATATATATATATATATATATATATACTGTATATATATATATATATATATATATATATGCACCATGACAGCAACCACCCACCCACCACCACGAAAAGAATACCTACCGGAATCAATAAAAGGCTATCGATGCTGTCATCTAGCAAAGCTGAATTTGACCAAGCAATCCCCCCGTACCAAAAAGCCCTTGATGAAAGCGGATACAATTTCACCCTCACCTATGAACCCACGCCAGGAAACCAGCCAAAAAAGAACAGAAAACGAAACGACATCATCTGGTACAACCCCCCATACAGCAAAAACGTCTCAACGAACATTGGACACAAATTCCTCAATCTGATTGACAAACACTTTCCCAAAGACAACACCCTAAGAAAAGTATTCAACAAGAACAACATTAAATTGAGCTACAGCTGCATGAACAATATACGACAAATCATCTCAAACCACAACAAAACAATTGCAAATGAGCCGTCGGCCCCCAGACAGAGCGACTCCAAAACCAACAAAGACTGTAACTGCCGAAAGAAACCTGATTGCCCTCTCAACGGGGGGTGCTTACAAACATCAGTTGTCTACCAATCTAAGGTAATACGCAAGGACATTAACACATCCGACACATATGTAGGATTAACCGAGGGAGAATTCAAAACCAGATGGAACAATCACAAGGCTTCTTTCAGGAACAAAAACCTGCGAAATACCACAGAACTCAGCAAACACATTTGGGACCTCAAAGACAATAATGTTGAATATTCAATAACATGGCAAATTCTTGCATCCAGCACACCTTACAATAGTGGTAATAAAAGATGCAACCTATGCTTGAAAGAGAAACTGTTTATTATTTACCGTCCAGACCTGTCATCCCTCAACAAGCGCAGCGAAATTGTGACAGCATGCCGCCATAGACGGAAACACCTCCTAGGTAACACATGAGCCAATCACCACGCCCCTACGCCAGCCTGTACCCACCCACTCTGTGCCCTATATAAACCATGGTATGCGAATGCTCCCATTAAAACCTCCTGATGATTGAGGGTACCCCCCCTCATGAAACAGGCCTGTAGAGATGAAATAGTCTTGTGATTTTTTTTCCCACACATACATATATATATATATATATATATATATATATATATATATATATATATATATATATATATATATATATATATATATATATATATATAAAAAGCCCGGCTCCCGGCCAAATTTTTTTAACCTAATGCGGCCCCCGAGTCAAAAAGTTTGAAGTTTGCCTACACACTTTAATAATATCTGATCATTCAACAGTTGCCCATGCAAATAAGCGTGTTATGTTTATATTCACATGTACTCACGGTTACAACCAGCCTTCTGAGGGCAGCCATAATTGCGACGTGGCCCTCGATAAAAATGAGCTCGACACCCGTGCAAGTCTTCTAGTAGACTTAAGTCACAATCTGTCTTGTTGAGCCTCAGATCAGGTGCTGGTTTTATCATTGCGACATTCTGCTCAATCAATCTGCCTCTGTCAGCAGTGCAGTTGGTTAAACTGTTTTTTGTACCTATAATTTCGGAGTATCAGTCGCACTGGAGTATAAGTCGCACCTGCCGAAAATGCATAATAAAGAAGGAAAAAAACATATATAAGTTGCACTGGAGCCCGGCCAAACTATGAAAAAAACTGCGACTTATAGTCCGAAAAATATGGTAAATGTGTATGTTTCCTGCTGTCATAAAGAATGTGCAAACCAAACGTTCTTTTTTTGCACCAAATTAGATTAAATAATGGTGGGTTGTTTCAGAAGTTGAGTCTTTCTGTGGGGCTATAGTGGCTTTTAACGTCACATGATTGTTTCATACAGTATGCAGTATGCATTCTTAAGTGCATCTTTATGGTTGTTTTTTACATACTCTCCTTGCAGTCTGCCCTTTTATTCAAATACGAGAATGTACAGCATACATTATCACGCAACATAAGCATACTTGCATGTATTCTTGCTGAACACTGCCATTCTTTTGAAACAGACAAATCTTTAGTAGCATGTACTGATATTTTCTCGTTTGACAAAAATGTTTGGGCCTGACCTACTAAGATTCAAATAGAACAGCATGTGTTAAAAACAAAAAAAACATTAATAAAATGAGTGGATGTGTTTCATGCGCTGTACTAAAATTGAAAAGTGGTGCATACCACTACATTTAACCCTTGTGTGGTGTTCGGGTCTTTGGGACCCATTTTCGATTATTATTAAAAGAAAAATGATACAATTGATTAATTTTTCAAACTGAGACTCACTGGCTTTGGCTTATTTTCTGTGAAGAACATATATCAGAATTAGGGATGTCCAATAATGGCTTTTTGCCGATATCCGATATTCCGATATTGTCCAACTCTTTAATTACCGATACCGATATCAACCGATACCGATATCAACTGATACCAATATCAACCGATATATACAGTCGTGGAATTAACACATTATTATGCCTAATTTGGACAACCAGGTATGGTGAAGATAAGGTACTTTTAAAAGAAATTAATAAAATAAAATAAGATAAATAAATTAAAAACATTGTCTTGAATTAAAAAAAAAGTAAAACAATATAAAAACAGTTACATTGAAAGTGGTAATTAATGAAAATGAGTAAAATTAACTGTTGAAGATTAGTACTATTAGTGGACCAGCAGCACGCACAATCATGTGTGCTTACGGACTGTATCCCTTGCAGACTGTATTGATATATATTGATATATAATGTAGGAACCACAATATTAATAACAGAAAGAAACAACTCTTTTGTGTGAATGAGTGTGAATGAGGTTTTTTTTGGGTTGGTGTACTAATTGTAAGTGTATCTTGTGTTTTTTATGTTGATTTGATAAAAAAAACAAAAAACAAAAAAAAACATACCGATAATTTCCGATATTACATTTTAACGCATTTATCGACCGATAATATCCGATATTATCGGACATCTCTAATCAGAATACATATTTAATGAACACACACCATACACCCCCCCTACACATTTCTATTACATATACGATGTAACAGGAGGAGGACAGAGTGTAGGTACACAGAACATCAGAGGGTCAAATGTGCGAGAAAATGAGAGCAGACAGTGTTGACAAACAATGTTGCAACCTTGTGTGGGAACCGCAGGTGCAGAAACACAAAAGAAGAATCCCTGTGGGATGCAGAAACTGGCAGATAAATTTTCCGTGCAACGTTCATGTTGTTGTTACTCAGCCAGTGTTTGTGGGTCTGATGGACCCGTTACATTTTGTGGCTTTTAATGCCTCACAATCAAACACTTTTATGTTAAAATACTGAACAGATGTTTATTGGGATAAGGTCAACATCTGTTCAATCAATCAATCAATCAATGTTTATTTATATAGCCCTAAATCACAAGTGTCTCAAAGAGCTGCACAAGCCACAACGACATCCTCGGTACAAAGCCCACATAAGGGCAAGGAAAAACTCACCCCAGTGGGACGTCGATGTGAATGACTATGAGAAACCCCCCTCTAGGGGAGACCGAATGCAATGGATGTCGAGTGCGTCTGACATAATATTGTGAGAGTCCAGTCCATAGTGGATCCAACATAATAGTAAGAGTCCAGCCCATAGTGGGGCCAGCAGGAAACAATCCCGAGCGGAAGCGGGTCAGCAGCGCAGAGATGTTCCCAACCGATGCACAGGCGAGCGGTCCACCCCGGGTCCCGACTCTGGACTGTTCAGTATTTTAACATAAAAGTGTTTGATTGTGAGGCATTAAAAGCCACAAAATGCAACGGGTCCATCAGACCCACAAACGCTGGCTGAGTAACAACAATATGAACATTACACAAGGGTTAAATGAGTTTTTTGCGTGTACTACGCTGCTTTTACCACAGAGACGCATTCATGTTAACATGCTCCTACCTGTGGTGTTTTGCTATATTTTTAAACAAGCAGCAGACATGTATCACTTTTTTCTGGGCATTTTTTATTCCGGTGCATCTGCAATGGAAACTACTCCAGTGTGCACTCCAGAGACCATGCAGACACAAGAAAATGCATATTACAATCTTTTTTTTTTCCCATTTGAGATATATTAATTATATATCTTCTATTTAAAAAACAAACTTCATTAAAAAAAAACACACCTGCAGAAACCAAAACACAGCTATGAAATTATAAAATGATATTGCTGAATAGACTTAGACAAACTTTAATGATCCACAAGGGAAATTGTTCCACACAGTAGCTCAGTTACAAATGATGGAAAGTGTAAGGATGGAAAGGACAATACAGGTATAAAAAGACTAAATAAAGCGATATAAAATATGACATATATACGTAATATTTACATAATATATGTACAGTATATTATATATACTGATTTATTATATTATGTCTATATCATACATACAATGTATAACAATTACCGTGTACAATATTACAGTATATGTGACAGCTGCAGCATAAAATAGGGAGTAAATCCAGCAGAAAATAGAAAATAGACATTAAAAACAAAGAGAAGTAGCTAATGTCAGGTATTAAGACAGATATCATCTATTGCTGTAGACAATAGACAATATGTTAATGTTTTTATTTTAGACAGTCGATATATGTTGACAAGTAATAGCCCCCTTTCTCACAGCTGTGTGTAACTGCGCATATACTTTTCAGATATGCTCAATAAAGACGCAAACATGAGTTTTAGTCCTGATAAATCACACTGCGTGTGCTAAATAATTATGTTTGCAGCATTTTCTCCTTCAAGTATTGTGGGCATTCTGATGATCAGCATATATTCTGCATGCACACTAAAGAGACACAATCCTCTGTGCTGTGGTTTAGTAGATCAGCTTTGCATGTGCTATCAAGTTTGCACATGTTTTTAATACACGCAAACCTTGAATAAGTGTTTCTCCTCAACGATGTACTGTAAACTTTGGTAGAATGCAGTGGCGGGCAGTGCGTTTCCCACCTAGGCCCTCAGTGATGTCCGACTTCAATGATTACCTCTGAAAATACCATAATTGATGTCACCACATGACCATTGCTGGAGAAATACGATACAGGAACACATGTACGCCCTACATTGTATTGAATCACATCAACAGTGTACAAAACGGGTTATTTTCTAAAATAAATGAAAACGCATCAGCAATTAAAACATAGCTGTCAAAATAAAAATAGCAAAAAACGTATTAAAAGTGAAAAAATAAAATAGTTGAACTCACAATTTGTAGCACCCATTCGACGCTGTATAGGCCAGTGGTAGCCCTCGTCATCGGCTTATTCGAGTGGAAATGGCGAGCATTTCACCATTTCATCGCCAGAACAGCTGAGCTAGCTTCCGGGGTTGGCCGACATCGTCTCACAAGATGTAGTTTCTCTTTAAATATCCTTCTTGAAAAAAGGCCGTGCAAATATATATCTGCCACCTAATCAACGTTTTGTTCTCCTTCTCTGCTATCCCGACGAAACACTTCCCGCTTTCTGCTAAATTGAACCTTGTGAATGGATACTCACTTTGGAATGACAAGTGTGCATCCAATCACAGTCTCGTTAACATCAGGCTACTTGAATAGGCTACTGTCAACAACTTGTGATCTGATTGGCTATCGCTACTGTCTATCAACTGTATGTGTTCGTTCACTTACAGTGCACAGATGCCTGCATTGTTGATTCTGAAGGCCTCGGGCAGATTTGGTTCAGCATGGCAACATAAGCTAGCTGAATTCTGATTGGATACAAACTAAAACTAACAACAACAGCACTGGAAGGAGCATAATATGACATGAAGAGAATATGAATACTTTTGGATGTTTAGGGAAAGTAAATTAAAACATGTTTTATCTTTAATTATGATCATGATTTCTGGTTATGTTAGGCCAGCATAGAAGGCCTTGCTGAGCCTGACGGCACACCAATGTCACCGCTCTTTGCTCTGTTTCCTTCTTTGTACAATGCTCTCACGTGAAATTCGCAACATTAAAAAGCGCCCAGTGTCCCATAGAGATAGTGGTTGTCAGAACAACAGGCGTCATGACAACAGACGAGCAGCATGACTGAAACATTAACCGGGAGTCTGTGACAGACATGAAGAGGTTAGTGATATCCGGGAAGTATAAAGCTCACCTGTCAAAGCCTGCCCTGCACCGATTAGTTGCTGTAGAGTCCACAGTCACATACATGTATGTATCAAATAGATGATTTTTTTTACATATCATATCTGGTAATAACGAGTATGTTGTACGTAACTGATGCTTGTCAAAAAAAAGGGGCAACTATATATACACACACTGTACATATACAAGTACATATACATACATACACTCACACATCATAATAATCCCCTCAATTCCCCCCCAAAAAACGGATTAACTCGCTGGAATATAAAGACAATATAACATACATCCATAAACGTGGATGCATATGAAAAAGTGCAATATATTTATCTGTGCAGTAATCTATTAATATCTGCACTTCATTGCTCTTTTATCCTGCACTACAACGAGCTAATGCAACGACATTTCGTTCTTATCTGTACTGTAAAGTTCAAATTTGAATGACAATAAAAGGAAGTCTAAGTCTCTAAGTGTAAATCTAATATAATCACGTTTCATCAAACATATATTAACTTTGTCGCCCTAGGGCACGGGTGTCAAACTCTGGCCCGCGGGACAAATTTGGCCCGCCGTGTAATTTCACTTGGCCCTTGAGGCGATATCAAATTAACACTAAAACTGGCCGCTAATTTTAATACTTGCCAACCCTCCAGGGAGTCTTCCAAACTTCAGCGCCCCTCCCGAAAATCGTCACGTCTGCTTTTCAGCCAGTCACTAACTCTTCCGGGACGCTACAAGGTGTGTGTGTGTGGGGGGGTTTGGTGGTAGCGGGGGTGTATTTTGTAGCGTCCCGGAAGAGTTAGTGCTACAAAGGATTCTGGGTATTTGTTCTGTTGTGTTTATGTTGTGTTACGGTGCGGATGTTCTCCCGAAATGTGTTTGTCATTCTTGTTTGGTGTGGATTCACAGTGTGGCGTATATTTCTAACAGCCACCGCTAATACTCATACTTGCCAACCCTCCCGATTTTCAGTGCCCCTCTCGAACGTCTCCCGGGGCAACCATTCTCCCGAATTTCTTCCGATTTCCACCCGGACAACAACATTTGGGGCGTGCCTTAAAGGCACTGCCTTTAGCGTCCTCTACAACTTGTCGTCACGTCTGCTTTACCTCCATACAAACAGCGTGCCGGCCCCTGTCGCGTGATATATGCGGCATCTACACACACATAAGTGAATGCAAGGCATACTTAATCAACAGCCATAAAGGTCACACTGAGGGTGGCCGCATAAACAACTTTAACACTGTTACAAATATGCGCCACACTGTGAACCCACACCAAACAAGAATGACACACATTTTGGGAGAACAGCCGCACCGTAACACAACATAAACACAACAAAACAAATACCCAGAACCCCTTGCACTACTAACTCTTCCGGGACGCTACAATATACACCCCCCGCTACCACCAAACCCCGCCTCCCCAACCCCGCCCACCTGAGCCCCGACATTAATGAACTAGCATCCCAGAAAAGATGGCAGCTACCTGGCTTGGGCACATCAGAATAGATCAGTGTGTCGCAAACTGAGCAGTAAAAAGGCCTGAATGGTTGATTTATTCATTGTTATTTTATTTTCAAATGTATTAGCCTGTGTAAAAAGTTAATGTTGATATTTACCTCAGAAGGCTGCAAATAGAAAATAGGCATTCAATTTTTTATTTACATTTTATCTAATATACCATTGATGTTTTTTCATTTGTTTTTTGAAATTTGATTTTGCACTATTAAGTTATATAAACGTTGCTTGTTCCATATTCAGTGTTAAAGCAAATCAGTGTAGCAAACTGAGCAACAATTAACGTTTTATTCATACACTTTCTCTTGCTACTTCAAGGCTTGAATGTTTGATTCATTTATTATTGTTATTTTATTTTCAAATGTATTATTAGCCTGTGGCTATATTTAGCTCAGAAGGCTGCAAATAGAAAAGAGACATTCATTTTTTATTTAAATTTTATTTGATATGCCATTGATATTTTTGAATTATTATTATTATTATTTGAAACTCGATTTTGCATGTCACTATAAAGTTATATAAGCCTTGCTTGTTTAATATTCAATGCAAAACTTGTTTGGGTCCCTATTAAAAGGTTAATTTGTTCAACCTTGGCCCGCGGCTTTGTTCAGTTTTAAATTTTGGCCCACTCTGTATTTGAGTTTGACACCCCTGCCCTAGGGTAAACTGGGTAACACATGGCACACTGACAAAGCTTAACCTACTGTTACTGTAACAATCTACAAGGTTAATATAGCTGGCTTCTCATTCTTCCCCTCCTTTTATCTGCTTTTTTTTGTATTTCAAGTTATCATTACATATATGTATTGTTGCATTGAAACAATTGTATTGTTGATAATAGAGGTAAATTATTGTTATTATTCATTATGAATAGTGCTATTTCTATTGGTATTTGTATTGCTCCATTTGTAGAGTAATAATGCTCATTGCCATTTCTGTATTATTATTTATTTCACTAACTGCTTCTTTGCTATCACTTTTACCATCATATTTCGTATTACTATCACATATCGTATTTGCTGATGTTGTTCTACTGTTGTTGTTGTTATTGTTGTGTTTGCCGGGGGGGGGGGGGGGGGGGGGGGTTGACGTGACTTGTGGTTGGGGTGGGGGCGTGGTTAAGAGGGGAGGAGTATATTTACAGCTAGAATTCACCAAGTATATATAAGTGAATTCTAGCTATATATATATATATATATATATATATATATATATATATATATATATATATATATATATATATATATACATATATATTTATTTTATATATATATATGTGTGTGTATATATATATATATATATATATAAATAAGAGAAATACTTGAATTTCAGTGTTCATTTATTTACACGTATACACACATAACACTCATCTACTCATTGTTGAGTTAAGGGTTGAATTGTCCATCCTTGTTCTATTCTCTGTCACTATTTTTCTAACCATGCTGAACACCCTCTCTGATGATGCATTCTGCTTCGTCTCCTTGTTGTGTGCGCAGTTGT
Source organism: Nerophis lumbriciformis (assembly GCF_033978685.3). Taxonomy (NCBI): domain Eukaryota; kingdom Metazoa; phylum Chordata; class Actinopteri; order Syngnathiformes; family Syngnathidae; genus Nerophis; species Nerophis lumbriciformis. The sequence goes on along the minus strand of NC_084574.2, from coordinate 31,512,517 downwards.
GCACTGCACTCTCTAAAAGTCATAGATGTTATTGTCACATATGCATGTACAGTAGATGGCAGTATTGTCCTGTCTAAGAGTGTCACAACATTGCTGTTTACGGCAGACAAACTGCTTTACGGTAGACGAAAACGTGACTGCTGTTGTTGTGTGTTGTTGCCGCGCTGGGAGGACGTTAATGAAACTGCCTAACAATAAACCCACATAAGAAACCAAGAACTCGCCTTAGATCATTCTACAGTTATAATGTGATTGGGCAGGCATGCTGTTTATATTGTGGGAAAGCGGACGTGAAAACAGGCTGTCGACACGTCACTCAGGTCCGCATGGAGCTGGAGGGGGCGTGGCAGCAGGTCTCCAAAGTGAACAGCCTATTTCTATTGGTATTTGTATTGCCAAGAAAATTTGTCCCGGGAGGTTTTCGGGGGAGGCGCTGAATTTCGGGAGTCTCCCGGAAAATCCGGGAGGGTTGGCAAGTATGCTCTCTCGTCCCCACAATTTTCCCCTCATCTTCCTTTCTTTCCCTTTCCATCCCCTCCTACTCCGGCCCGGCTGCACAAAATGATAATATAAATCCATTGACTAGGTGGCGACTTGTCCAGGGTGTATCCCACCTTCCGCCCGAATGCAGCTGAGATAGGCTCCAGCACCCCCCGCGACCCCGAAACGGACAAGCGGTAGAAAATGGATGGATGACTAAAGTCAAATACAAATAAGGCAACAAGAGAAGCATCCCACACTTGTCTTTTGTTAAGTATATTTGTACAGCCGATATGGGCATCTACATCTACCGTATGATTTGCCTGAGAAGCTGGACAGGACAAAAAAAAAATTACCGTATTTTTCGGACTATAAGTCGCAGTTTTTTTCATAGTTTGGCCGGGCTCCAGTGCGATTTATATATGTTTTTTTCCTTCTTTATTTTGCATTTTCGGCAGGTGCGACTTATACTCCGGTGTGACTTATACTCCGAAAAATATGGTACAAAAAATTTTTTTTTTTTTTTTTTTTTTTTTTAAACTATAGAAAAAATGTGCTGATGGAGCAAAAATGACCCACATGCAGAAATATAACACTGTTCATATTTTGTCTTTACCTGCCTGCTGTGTACAATTGAGGATGTTATCTATTAAGACCTCCATTTACGTTTGATTAGCCAGCAGGCAGCTTCCTATTGCTGTGTTCCAAGTAGGGTTTAAACCCGGAATCACTGCTCTTCCAGGAAACCACCTCTTCCACTCCTGTCATCTACAGTCACTTAGTGTATGTACTCTGTTTGGCATAAAAGTACATGTACAGTACTTGCATATTTTCTACACATTCCCACACATTAAAGCAGGGGTGTCAAACGTACGGCCCGCGGGCCGGATCAGGCCTGCGAACAGGTTTTATCCGGCCTGCGGGATGAGTTAGCGAAATTTTTGAATGAAAGAAACTGCTGTTCTACATCTGTCCACTAGATGTCGCAATAGCAATTCTTTGTATCTTTGTAGATGATGCTACATACCGTATTTTTCGGACTATAAGTCGCAGTTTTTTTCATAGTTTGGCCGGGCTCTAGTGCGACTTATATATGTTTTTTTCCTTCTTTATTATGCATTTTCGGCAGGTGCGACTTATACTCCGGTACGACTTATACTCCGAAAAATACGGTATGTAAAAAAATAAAATAAACCACATGATGTTAGTGCACCTTTTGAGGAAAATGAACAAACTACATAAATAACATCCTGTAATTTGATTTTTATATTATTTTTGGTAACTAGGGGAACATATAAGGGTTAGGGTTAGGGTTAGGGTTGGGTTGGGGTTAGGGTTAGGGTTACTAATAAGCAATAATTCAGAAGTTATTGTGGGAAGACTCTTAGTTAATGGCTTACTGGTTGTATAATAAGGCCATGCAGAATAAGGCATTAATAAGTACTTAACAATGACTAATTAAGAGCCAATATGTTACTAAATTGCATGTTAATAATCAACTAATTAATGGTGAATACGTTCCCCATACTAAAGTGTTACCTTATTTTTTTATTTTGATAGATTGAAAATGAACCCCTATGAGTTGACTGATGAACATTATCACATCATTTATTCAGAAAGTATAAATAAGGACAAATAAAGATAGAATACTATTAACCGCAACATGTAAGTGTTAAAAAAACAACAACACAACAACATTATGATTTGTACATTTTCAGAATGTGCTTGTTTTATTTTTAAACAAATAAAACAAACTGAAGTTGTCTTTATTTTTAAGTTATCGTGCCGTGATTTTACCAGTCCGGTCCACTTGGTAGTAGATTTTTCTCCATGTGGCCCCCCGATCTAAAATGAGTTTGACACCCCTGCATAATCATTGGTACTTTAACTTTAACTTTAACTTTAAAGTGTTCCTCACAAAGCACACTTTTATAGGTATGTCCCCATATTTCTACACAATAACTCAAATATGATAACACTAGCGACCAGGAGAGAATATGGAGTGATTTTTGGTACAGAACATATTTGGCTTTATAGATGAATGAAAGTAGTTCCTGCCACCTTATATTGTATATTTTTACATGATATGTGCAGTTCATTTTATCATCTAATATTACAACTACAAATTATTTTACCCTGTCAATGTCGACTCCGTCTATTTGTATTTGTGTTTGACTTTCTCTTCTACTGTTGCCGAACAGCATTATTTTAGTTTACTGAGATTTAATAATGGTTTCCTTTAATTATTAAATTATTCTGCTATTATTTATATTAGCTTCTGTGTATTCTCTCCTGAACAATATGCGGTCGTATCATCTGCAAACAATACTAACTTTAAATCCTTGGTAACTTTAAAAATGTCATTAATGTAGAGTTCCCTAGAGTACGCCGCAAGACATATATAGAGTTATATTTATGTTTTTTGTATGGAATGTGAAGCAAAGTTTTTGTTGGTGATCAAAAGTCAGACAAAAACTGAAACCAAAGCAAATTTTCCAGTAAGAAATACCAACAAAGTTAACCAGCTCCCAACCAAAGTTCTCAGTTGAAGGAAGTGCCGATCGATGGGGATCTACAGAATAAATATGATAAAAATAAGAATTATACTGTGGAGGGAGGGGTGGCCAGCGCTGCCTGCAGGAGCGGAGGTCACCGCCTCTGTCCATGGTGCTGAGGACAGAGCACCCTCAGACGGGGGCGTGGCAGTGCCGACGGCGAGACACAGCTGAACAGGTTATTAGATCTCCCAGGTGGTACGAGTTATCTAATCACCTGATGTCTTTAACAGTAGCGGCCGGGAACAGGAGAGGAAGAAGGATTGGGAGTGACTGAAAAGTCACGACCTGCTGAAAAGCATTTTTGAATGACCTTGTCTGTTTACGTAAAGTCAAATGGTGCCATATTTTGATAACTTTGCTACAGATGACGTCACATCCGGTTGCAGACTAAACACCAGCTCAAACACTTGGCAAGGAAACAAGTATTTACTCGTACAATTTCCAAAGCAATTATGGCGAACGTAAAGTAAGTCTTAAAAATAAAGTGATCGCTTGATGCTTGTTTATATTGGCTTTGCCATATACATGCTGTCGATTAGCATTTGGTATAGGAATACAGTACGTGGCGATTTCAACACCTCCAGGTTTAACTAGGATGCAAGTTACAATCAAGCAGCTGGTGTGTAGTAAGTATAATACTTTCAGTATAAGGACTTTGTAGGGTGCAACATAAGACTCGACAGACATTCAGCTTCATGTCAAAGGCTACTTGCTAGCTAGACAACACACCGTAGTTAAAGTCAAAGTACCAATGATTGTAGAGTGTCCGCCCTGAGATCGGTAGGTTGTGAGTTCAAACTCCGGCCGAGTCATACCAAAGACCATACAAATGGGACCCATTACCTCCCTGCTTGGCACTCAGCATCAAGGGTTGGAATTGGGGGTTAAATCACCAAAAATGATTCATGGGCGCGGCCACTGCTGCTGCTCACTGCTCCCTTCACCTCCCAGGGGGTGATCAAGGGTGATGGGTCAAATGCAGATAGTGTGTCCACACACTAAAGCCATCAAACGTCTTGGACTTGCAACTGCATGCAAAGTCTACTATCTAATACTTGCAAATGAGACTCAGAAATGTAATATTACAACAAGGTATAACAACTGGACAGCACAATTGCCATAATCAGCTCATTTTAAAAATGAAATTTTACTATTAAACAATGAACATTTATTAACACACACAAAAGCACTGACTAAAAGTACCCATACAGTAATTATCATGACAAAAAGATCATGTAGCTGTACTGCATTGATGTCTATGTACAAAGAACCAATTACGCACAGTCAGCATGATCATCTTCCACTCTGAGGGGAACGTCAACCTTTTTGCCTCTTTTTTCCCCCCCTTTTTCTCAGTTGCATCATTTCGTTGTTCCTATTCTATTCTTTACTAATATTTCCACAGTATTATTGTGTCTTTCTTTGGGCGCTAAGAGAAAGTTCATTGATCCAAACGCACCCCGAGTGGGTTTGAAGATACAACAAAGGAGTGGAGTGTGTGGACATCTGAAAGGAGAAGCTAAACCCCACAAAAAAAAAAAAAGAAAAGTGAATAAAATAACACCTTATCCAACAGGGAGAATTGTTACCATTAAGGAGCGAGCGGGATAGATGAGAGATATGAATGCAGGGAGAGGGGAAGTGAGAAATGACGCAGGTGCGTAATGAATGCAACAGAGGCATTCAAGATTTTTCATTTTTGGCAGTCAAGTTGGCGAGCAGCATGAAGATTAGATTTGTCTGGATTAGTGACAAACAAACACATAAACGGCATGCTTACAAATTCAATGAATTTATCATGCAAAAAAATGCACAGCTTATAATATCTGCCTCCTAGTCATACAGTCAAAACATTTGTTGTTCAATTCAGAAGACTAGCTATATATACATATACATATACATATACATATATATATATACATATACATATATATATATATATATATATATATATATATACAGTATATATATATATACATATATATATACACAGTATATATATATATATATATATATGTATATATATATATATATATACACACACACATATTGTATAACATAAGATAACTGCAGTTATCTTATGTTACATATATACTGTACATACATATGTATACACATACATACATACATACATACAGTACATACATATATATACACATACATACATACATACATACATACATACATACATACATACATACATACAGTACATACATACATATATATACAAATACATACATACATACATACATACATACATATAAAATAACTAAACATGGAAACAATAATTTACTCCAAGTCAAATCTTTTCATCATCATGGTTTTTACATTTTTTTTAATACAGTAGGAGACTTAGATTGTTTTATTGCGCTTGTCAAGATTGTTCCATAAACTAACACTTTTAATTGAAATACGTATTTCCTTTATCCCTGTTCTAAATCTCGGTTTAGTAAAGATCTCAGTTCCTTTCAGATTATAATTACTTTCTTTTTTTACAAAACCGTTTTGAATGTTGTTTGGAAGAATTTTAGAGCTGCAGCTATCGAATATTTTAGTAATAGAGTATTCTATCGAATATCTTGATCGATTAATCGAGTAATCGAATAAATCTTCTTCTTTTTTTTGTTCTAAACATGGAAACAATAATTTAATAATTTCATATAATAACATAATATATCAGTATATATTATATACGGCATATATATATATATATATATATATATATATATATATATATATATATATATATATATATATATATATATATATATATATATCCATCCATCCATCCATTTTCTACCGCTTATTCCCTTTTGGGGTCGCGGGGGGCGCTGGAGCCTATCTCAGCTACAATCGTATATATATATATATATATATATATATATATATATATATATATATATATATATATATATATATATATATATATATATATATATATATATACATATATAATTCATTTTGGCTAAAGGGGGCGCATTTCAATTTCTCACACACACTTGTTATTTCATATGTTGACCAGAAGGGGAGCACTTTTAAAACCGACAAATAGTCAATTAGTAATTATTATGTATACTGTATGTATATGTATATAGAGACATACTGTAATAACTTGAAGTAAATAATTAAGATTAAAAAACAATTACAAAAACATATATATATATATATATATATATATATATATATATATATATATATATATATATATATATATATATATATATATACTAAAAGCTTACCTTTTTTAAATTGGCATAGTATGTATATATCAATAATGTTGTAAATACAAATCTTTATATATCTAGAAATGGTGGTCCTAAAAAGGTAGGCATTTTTCGTAGTTTCAAGAAGGTAAGAAATACAAGAATGTGTGTGTGTGTGTGTGAGAGAGAGAGAGAGAGAGAGAGAGAGAGAGAGAGAGAGAGAGAGAGAGAGAGAGAGAGAGAGAGAGAGGAGACACAGCATGCGTCAGAAACCGGTTTTGGTTGGTGTTGATTAAATAAACAGTTGTGTTTGTAGCGCAGACCTCATCATGCATGCATTAAACACACGCACACACATACATAACACATCACGCCTTCTTACGTATTACGTCACCATAAAAAGAGAAGAGTGGAAATGAACGTCAGTTTTTAATGCAACTAGTTTACGAATGTCCTTCCAGTCAAGTTTGGAGTCCTTAACAGTGTGTTTTTTTTGTGTGTTCGGCACAGACAATATAAATAGTTAAGAACCCGACTGACTGAAATGAAACCTGCATCTAAGGCCAGCACTTGTTAATGATGTACTTCTTTGCATAAGAGAGGCGTGACGTGAAACCCCATGCACGATCAGTCACCCGGGACCGTAACCTACTACTGAATAAAGAACAGGGGGAGATCAAATGGAAGATAATACAAAGAAAATAGACATTAAATATTAAGGTGAAGCTTTCACATACTGTACTTCCCATTGCAAGGCAGCCAGCGCAAGAAGTCATTAAAGGAGACGCAAATACTACGTAATCGTGCCTCATTTTGCATATCGAAATGACTATTTTTACTATCGCGTATCAAAACTGTGCAATTTCTTGTATGGGCTCTAGTAGTCCTTGTTGAGCTGCTTGAGCATGAAGACTTCATACATGCTGATGGGAGTGGATGTGCTCTCTGCTTTTCATTCAGCAGGTATGTCCTATCGTCACGTACCATGTCAGTGATTTCCCAGTGGGAGGACGGATCCCCGGCGGGAGTGTTAAACGACTGTTAAACTGTCAAGGTTTATGTCACACTTCGTTTCTTAAGATGACTAAAAAATAGGGCTGTCAAAATAACGTAATCACTATGATAAAAGGTGCTGTTTGCATTTTTTGAAGCAAAATATGTAACAAAAACACCACAGGTGAGCTTATGGTACCATTAACGGTTTAACAGAACACATTTGTTGGACAGTTGTCTAAAACAGCGGCGGGCCGTGCGATTCCCACCTAGGCCTTCAGTGATGTACGACTTCAAAGATTACCTCTTAAAATACCATCATTGATGTCACCACATTATCATTGCTGGAGAAATACTAAACAGAAACACATTTAGGACTCCTCTTCCTCTGATCCAGGAGATCGCAAAAAGCCGCTGCCTGACCAGGGCTCAGAAAATCTGCAAAGACTCCTCCCACCCCCACCAAGGACTCTTTTCACTGCTGGACTCCAGAAAGAGGTTCCGCAGCCTCCGAAGCAGAACCTCCAGGTTCTGTAACAGCTTCTTCCCTCAGGCCATAAGACTCTTGAACGCATCATGATTAAATTATCCCCTAAACTCCCTCCAAAATGGATTAACTCGCTGGAATAAAAAAGACAATATAACATCCATAAACGTGGACGCATGTGAAAAAGTGCAATATATTTATCTGTACAGTAATCTATTTATTTATTTATATATGTTTATATATATTTATATATATTTATTTATTTTATATATATATTTATATATTATTTATATATATTTATTATTTATATATGCACCTTATTGCTTTTTTATCCTGCACTACCATGTGCTTATGTAACGAAATTTTGTTCTTATCTGTGCTGTAAAGTTCAAATTTGAATGACAATAAAAAGGAAGTCGAAGTCTAAGTCTAAGTCTAATTTACGCACTACTGGGGATTGAACACATCAACAGTGTACAAAACGGGTTGTTTTCCGGCACATCTAAAAATCAATTAAAACGCATCAGCAATTGAAGGGGAACATTATCACCAGACCTATGTAAGCGTCAATATATACCTTGATGTTGCAGAAAAAAGACCATATATTTTTTTAACCGATTTCCGAACTCTAAATGGGTGAATTTTGGCGAATTAAACGCCTTTCTATTATTCGCTCTCGGAGCACATCGGGAAGCAATCCGCCATTTTCTCACTTTCGTCGGTGTGTTGTCGGAGGGTGTAACAACACGAACAGGGACGGATTCAAGTTGCACCAGTGGCCCAAAGATGCGAAAGTGGCAAGAAATTGGACGAAATTTGTTCAAAATACGAGGCTGTGGGGAAAGCCGACGAAATGTTCAGTCGTTTGTTCCGCACACTTTACCGACGAAAGCTATGCTACGACAGAGATGGCAAGAATGTGTGGATATCCTGCGACACACAAAGCAGATGCTGACATCAACTCCAAAACTGGACAGATCAGCTTTCAGGAAAAGAGAGCGGATGAGGGTATGTCTACAGAATATATTAATTGATGAAAACTTTATTCATTACTTGCGGTTTTACGTAAATTATTATACATAAACTGTGTTTACCAATAATTTAGCTTAAAAACATTTATTTTTTTCAATCATTCGAGTACATTCGGCTAGTCTTGTGTAATGCAGTATTTTGTGTCTATTTAGGTATGGTTAACCTGAGTGCTGAAATCGTGGAAAAACATATGTTCTTAGCGCGCCTGAAATGGGCTGTCTGCACTCTCAAAGTGCATGTTGTTGCCAAATGTATTTCATATGCTGTAAACCTAGTTCATAGTTGTTAGTTTCCTTTAATACCAAACAAACACATACCAATCGTTGGTTAGAAGGCGATCGCCGAATTCGTCCTCGCTTTCTCCCGTGTCGCTGGCTGTCGTGTCGTTTTCGTCGGTTTCGCTTGCATACGGTTCAAACCGATATGGCTCAATAGCTTCAGTTTCTTCTTCAATTTCGTTTTCGCTACCTGCCTCCACACTACAACCATCCGTTTCAATACATGCGTAATCTGTTGAATCGCTTAAGCCGCTGAAATCCGAGTCTGAATCCGAGCTAATGTCGCTATAGCTTGCTGTTCTATGCGCCATGTTTGTTTGTATCGGGATCACTGTGTGACGTCACAGGAAAATGGAAGGGTGTATATAACGATGGTTAAAATCAGGCACTTTGAAGCTTTTTTTAGGGATATTGCATGATGGGTAAAATTTTGAAAAAAACTTCGAAAAATAAAATAAACCACTGGGAACTGATTTTTAATGGTTTTAACCCTTCTGAAATTGTGATAATGTTCCCCTTTAAAACATGTCTTATGTAGTACTGTCAAAATTTAAAAAATGCAAAAAACATTCAAATTAAAAAAGAAAATATTTGACCTCACTATTCGAACAATATCTATGATTACGTTGATATTTTTGGGTATCACAACATCTTCTTTCGTTTTTAAAAAAAAATGTATATTATGTTTATAAACTCAGGAGATATGTCCCTGGACACATGAGGACTTTGAATATGACCAATGTATGATCCTGTAACGACTTGGTATCGGATTGATACCCAAATTTGTGGCATCATCCAAAACTAATGTAAAGCATCCAAACAACAGAAGAATAAGTGATTATTACATTTTAACAGAAGTGTAGATAGGACATGTTAAAACAGAAAGTAAGCAGATATTAACAGTAAATGAACAAGCAGAATAATAATCCATTTTTACAACTTGTCCCTCATAATGTTGACAAAATAATAGATTTGATATTGATTCACAATATGTTACTGCATATGTCAGCAGACTAAATTAGGAGCCTTTTGTTTGCTTACTTACTAATAAGAGACAAGTTGTCTAGTATGTTCACTATTTTATTGAAGGACTCAATTGTAATAAGAAACATATGTTTAATGTACCCAAAGACAATAAAGCCATTTTTTGTGGTCCCCTTTATTTAGAAAAGTATAGAAAAGTATCAAAATAATTTTGGTATCGGGACAACACTAACACACACACTGGCTTTCCTCCCTTTTATCTTGCATGTCTACCCCATACACATCGAATCAACAGTCAGGTCACATTCACCGCCTCACAGACGGTCAGAAATAGTACAACCCTTTTCAAAAATGCACATTTCCCCACACTGACGTTACATAAATCTCCGCGCTCCGCGTGTTGTCGACCCCTAAGGCAGATATAGGAATCTGCGAAAGAATCTAAAAGTTTCAGATGATTCTCACATGTCTTATTGAACTGTCAGATAATATAACTAAAATATTTGACCTCACTATTCGATGCCGTATAAGCCAGTGGTACCCCTCGTCGGCGGCTTATTCGAGTGGAAATGGCGAGCGTTTCCCCATTTCATCGCCAGAACAGCTGAGCTAGCTTCCGGGTATGGCCGACATCGTCTCACAAGATGTAGTTTCTCTTTAAATATCCTTCTTGAAAATGGCCTTGCAAATATATATCTGCCACCGAATCAACGTTTTGTTCTCCTTCTCTCCTATCCCGGTCTGGCTACGGCACAACACTTCCCGCTTCCTGCTAAATTGAAACTTGTGAATGGATACTCACTTTGGAATGACAAGTGAGTATCCAATCAGTCTCATTAACATCAGGCTACTTAGATAGGCTACAACAACTCGTGATCTGATTGGCTATCGCAACTGTCTATCAACTGTATGTGTTCTCAAAGTCATCCGCTAACTGTCCCAATGAGTATCCAATCACAGGAGGCGTTAACGTCACGTTATTCACCTTAATTATGGTACAATGGTAAACAATTATACAGTAATGAAGAATACAAGTTTATACCCTTTTAAAGGGTTAATTGCATTATTGTTGTATATTATGATTACATTACATTATGAACAATGTATAGTTTTTATAGGTTATTTTTTCAGGGATGTCAAACATGCGGCCCGCAGGCCTGATCGGGTTCAATTCCGCGTGATGAGTTTGCTAAGTGTAAAACTGAGCTGCATTTTTAAATGAAAGAAAATGCTGTTCTAAATGTGTCCACTGGATGTCGCAATAGCAATTCTGTTAGGCCAGCAAATAGTTTATACCGGGGCGAGCAGGTATACCAAGCAAGCGGTACACGGTAAAGCGGGGCTGCGACTCCTCCCCCTCGACCTAACGTAAAACAAACAGGAGTAAAATAAACAATTGGTAACCCCACTTAAAATGTTGCACATTGATATAGTTCTGTGAAAATTACTGCCTAGGGCATACTTGCCAACTTTGAGACCTCCGATTTCGGGAGGTGTGGGGTGGGGGCGTGGTCGGGTGTGGGGCGGGACGTGGTTGGGGGCGTGGTTAAGAGGGGAGGAGTATATTGACAGCTAGAATTCACCAAGTCAAGTATTTCATCTACATCCTGAAAATATGCAAACAAAACTGTGTTTAGATAATTGATACTTCAAACTTGCATAAATAAATATTAAGGAATATAACATAACTTGGCTTCTGAGGGTTTCAAAATGGAATGAATAAAAGGCTAAAGTTGTTGATAAACAAGCAATTATTTTAATAATTAAATACGGTCATTTTAAATGAATTATTATGATAATTTAAAATCAATTATTTAAAATATGTTTATTTTAATGTATAATTCTATGGCTGGATGTAATAAGGAGTCACGAAAAAATACAAATAAAAATACAATTAATTTTGATGTTTTTAGCAAAATATAGTAAACATTTATTTAGTTTATTTATTTATTTTTAATTAATAAATATATTTATTTTTAGGTAAAATAAACATCATAATACAATTTATCTCTAGTCTGGATGATTTAGTTCTTGTCACCCTGTTGTCCTCCCGTCATGAAAAAAGGCTGTCCTCACTCAGGTCCGCATGGAGCTGGAGGGGGCGTGGCTTCCAGCTCCGGCTGAAAATCGGGAGATTTTCGGGAGAATATTTGTCCCGGGAGATTTTCGGGAGAGGCGCTGAATTTCGGGAGTCTCCCGGAAAATTCGGGAGGGTTGACAAGTATGGCCTAGGGTTAGTATGTGGAAATGACAAATGAGGTAGTTGATACAGTTTTTTACAGTTTTTATTTATGCTTTATTTTGTTTTTTTGTTCAATCCTAGATGGGCTATGACTTAAAGTTTAATTGCTTTAAAGATACACTGAGATTAAGTCTAAGTTCATTGTGTTCTTCATGGTCTTTTTGAAACCGCACCAATTTTTTTCCTCAGAATTTTCAACCAAATTGATGTGTTGAAGAGGATTATTTGTGCTATGTACATTTTCATGTGCTTGTTCTATTTTGGGCCAAAGTAAAACAAAAAAAAACAATCTGGAGTTGTCGAAATTGTATTTTTAAGTTACCGTATTTTTCGGACTATAAGTCGCAGTTTTTTTCATAGTTTGGCCGGGCTCCAGTGCGACTTATATATGTTTTTTTTTCCTTTTTTATTATGCATTTTCGGCAGGTGCGATTTATACTCCGAAAAATACGGTATTATGCCATGATTTTACCCATAGATTTTCCTCCATGCGGTCCCTGAGCTAAAATGAGTTTGACACCCCTGGTTTAAGATTATGACGCAGACAAAAGCTCTGAGTCTGTCTGCATAAAGCCAAATATTTTTAAAAGTAAAATATTGCATATTGTTCTAATGTTTGGCAACTTGAGACAAGAATATGTTGATTGTCAGTTTTAGAGTAACATGCCTTCCTTCATTCTCTATTTTCACAGTTTTATGCATTTTTATTCATCCATCCATCCATTTTCTACCGCTTATTCCCTTGGGGGTTGCGGGGGGCGCTGGAGCCTATCTCAGCTACAATCGGGCGGAAGGCGGTGTACACCCTGGACAAGTCGCTACCTCATCGCAGGGCCAACACAGATAGACAGACAACATTCATATCATATAAAAATTGCAAATCAAATTGCAATCGCAATTTTGGGGAAAAAAAATCGCAATTAAGTTTTTTTCTCATAATCGTGCTGCCCTAATACTGGACAGAGTACAGTAGCCCTCCTTTGAACCCAATTGCTACTCTTCAGAAAATCCTGAGTGTTTATTTTTAAAATGTCTCTTTTTATATCGTAGACCAGGGGTGTCAAAATTTTAGATCGGGGGCCACGTGGAGAAAAATCTATTCCCACGCAGGGGCCGGACGGGTAAAATAATGGCATAATAACTTAAAAATACAACTTCAACTCCAGATAGTTTTCTTCGTTTTACTTTGGCCCAAAATAGAACAAGCACATGAAAAATGTGCATTGCTAAAATCACGGCACGATAACTTAAAAATAAAGACAACTTCAGATTGTTTTCTTTGTTTAAAAATAGAACAAGCACATTCTGAAAATGTACAAATCATAATGTTGTTGTTTTGTTTTTTTACACTTACATGTTGCGGTTAATCGTGTTCTATCTTTATTTGTCGTTATTTATACTTTCCGAATGAATTATGTGATAATGTTCATCAGTCAACTCATTGGTGTTTATTTTTAAAATGTCTCTTTTTATATTGTAGACTAGGGGTGTCAAAATTTTAGATCGGGGGCCACGTGGAGAAAAATCTATTCCCACGTAGGGGCCGGACGGGTAAAATAATGGCATAATAACTTAAAAATACAACTTCAACTCCAGATAGTTTTCTTCGTTTTACTTTGGCCCAAAATAGAACAAGCACATGAAAATGTGCATTGCTAAAATCACGGCACGATAACTTAAAAATAAAGACAACTTCAGGTTGTTTTCTTTGTTTAAAAATAGAACAAGCACATTCTGAAAATGTACAAATCATAATGTTGTTGTTTTGTTTTTTTACAATTACATGTTGCGGTTAATCGTATTCTATCTTTATTTGTCATTATTTATACTTTCCGAATGAATTATGTGATAATGTTCATCAGTCAACTCATTGGTGTTTATTTTTAAAATGTCTCTTTTTATATTGTAGACCAGGGGTGTCAAAATTTTAGATCGGGGGCCACGTGGAGAAAAATCTATTCCCACGTAGGGGCCGGACGGGTAAAATAATGGCATAATAACTTAAAAATACAACTTCAACTCCAGATAGTTTTCTTCGTTTTACTTTGGCCCAAAATAGAACAAGCACATGAAAATGTGCATTGCTAAAATCACGGCACGATAACTTAAAAATAAAGACAACTTCAGGTTGTTTTCTTTGTTTAAAAATAGAACAAGCACATTCTGAAAATGTACAAATCATAATGTTGTTGGGTTTTTTTTTTACACTTACATGTTGCGGTTAATCGTGTTCTATCTTTATTTGTCGTTATTTATACTTTCCGAATGAATTATGTGATAATGTTCATCAGTCAACTCATTGGTGTTTATTTTTAAAATGTCTCTTTTTATATTGTAGACGAGGGGTGTCAAAATTTTAGATCGGGGGCCACGTGGAGAAAAATCTATTCCCACGTAGGGGCCGGACAGGTAAAATAATGGCATAATAACTTAAAAATACAACTTCAACTCCAGATAGTTTTCTTCGTTTTACTTTGGCCCAAAATAGAACAAGCACGTGAAAATGTGCATTGCTAAAATCACGGCACGATAACTTAAAAATAAAGACAACTTCAGATTGTTTTCTTTGTTTAAAAATAGAACAAGCACATTCTGAAAATGTACAAATCATAATGTTGTTGTTTTGTTTTTTTACACTTACATGTTGCGGTTAATCGTATTCTATCTTTATATGTCGTTATTTATACTTTCCGAATGAATTATGTGATAATGTTCATCAGTCAACTCATTGGTGTTTATTTTTAAAATGTCTCTTTTTATATTGTAGACCAGGGGTGTAAAAATTTTAGATCGGGGGCCACGTGGAGAAAAATCTATTCCCACGTAGGGGCCGGACGGGTAAAATAATGGCATAATAACTTAAAAATACAACTTCAACTCCAGATAGTTTTCTTTGTTTTACTTTGGCCCAAAATAGAACAAGCACATGAAAATGTGCATTGCTAAAATCACGGCACGATAACTTAAAAATAAAGACAACTTCAGGTTGTTTTCTTTGTTTAAAAATAGAACAAGCACATTCTGAAAATGTACAAATCATAATGTTGTTGTTTTGTTTTTTTACAATTACATGTTGTGGTTAATCGTGTTCTATCTTTATTTGTCGTTATTTATACTTTCCGAATGAATTATGTGATAATGTTCATCAGTCAACTCATTGGTGTTTATTTTTAAAATGTCTCTTTTTATATTGTAGACGAGGGGTGTCAAAATTTTAGATCGGGGGCCACGTGGAGAAAAATCTATTCCCACGTAGGGGCCGGACGGGTAAAATCATGGCATAATAACTTAAAAATACAACTTCGACAACTCCAGATAGTTTTATTCGTTTTACTTTGGTCCAAAATAGAACAAGCACATGAAAAATGTGCATTGCTAAAATCACGGCACGATAACTTAAAAATAAAGACAACTTCAGATTGTTTTCTTTGTTTAAAAATAGAACAAGCACATTCTGAAAATGTACAAATCATAATGTTGTTGTTTTGTTTTTTTTACAATTACATGTTGCGGTTAATCGTATTCTATCTTTATATGTCGTTTTTTATACTTTCCGAATGAATTATGTGATAATGTTCATCAGTCAACTCATTGGTGTTTATTTTTAAAATGTCTCTTTTTATATTGTAGACGAGGGGTGTCAAAATTTTAGATCGGGGGCCACGTGGAGAAAAATCTATTCCCACGTAGGGGCCGGACGGGTAAAATCATGGCATAATAACTTAAAAATACAACTTCGACAACTCCAGATAGTTTTATTCGTTTTACTTTGGTCCAAAATAGAACAAGCACATGAAAAATGTGCATTGCTAAAATCACGGCACGATAACTTAAAAATAAAGACAACTTCAGATTGTTTTCTTTGTTTAAAAATAGAACAAGCACATTCTGAAAATGTACAAATCATAATGTTGTTGTTTTGTTTTTTTTACAATTACATGTTGCGGTTAATCGTATTCTATCTTTATATGTCGTTTTTTATACTTTCCGAATGAATTATGTGATAATGTTCATCAGTCAACTCATTGGTGTTTATTTTTAAAATGTCTCTTTTTATATTGTAGACGAGGGGTGTCAAAATTTTAGATCGGGGGCCACGTGGAGAAAAATCTATTCCCACGTAGGGGCCGGACGGGTAAAATAATGGCATAATAACTTAAAAATACAACTTCAACTCCAGATAGTTTTCTTCGTTTTACTTTGGCCCAAAATAGAACAAGCACATGAAAATGTGCATTGCTAAAATCACGGCACGATAACTTAAAAATAAAGACAACTTCAGGTTGTTTTCTTTGTTTAAAAATAGAACAAGCACATTCTGAAAATGTACAAATCATAATGTTGTTGTTTTTTTTTTTTTACACTTACATGTTGCGGTTAATCGTGTTCTATCTTTATTTGTCGTTATTTATACTTTCCGAATGAATTATGTGATAATGTTCATCAGTCAACTCATTGGTGTTTATTTTTAAAATGTCTCTTTTTATATTGTAGACGAGGGGTGTCAAAATTTTAGATCGGGGGCCACGTGGAGAAAAATCTATTCCCACGTAGGGGCCGGACGGGTAAAATAATGGCATAATAACTTAAAAATACAACTTCAACTCCAGATAGTTTTCTTCGTTTTACTTTGGCCCAAAATAGAACAAGCACATGAAAATGTGCATTGCTAAAATCACGGCACGATAACTTAAAAATAAAGACAACTTCAGGTTGTTTTCTTTGTTTAAAAATAGAACAAGCACATTCTGAATATGTACAAATCATAATGTTGTTGGTTTTTTTTTTTTACACTTACATGTTGCGGTTAATCGTGTTCTATCTTTATTTGTCGTTATTTATACTTTCCGAATAAATTATGTGATAATGTTCATCAGTCAACTCATTGGTGTTCATTTTCAATCTAATCTAATAATATCAAAATCAAAATACAGGATGTTATTTGCGTAGTTTGCTTATTTTCCTCGACTGGTGCACTAACATCATGTGGTGTGATTTTTTCTTTTTTGTACATATGTAGCATCATCTACAAAGATACAAAGAATTGCTATTGCGACATCTAGTGGACACATTTAGAACAGCAGTTTCTTTCATTCAAAAATTTCGACTCATTTTTATACTTAGCAAACTCGTCCCACGGGCCGGATAAAACCTGTTTGCGGGCCTGATCCGGCCTGCGGGCCGTACGTTTGACACCCCTGTCTTAGATATTTTGTTGTTTGCTCATTTTTCGCCACATATCAAGCAACACATGTCAGCCAGCGTCATTGGCAATGAAATCAAAGGAATCTGTCCGTACAATATTCAATTATTTTCTTCTGAGATTTGCCTTTTTTGGGATGTATACATGATTTACTGTTTAATTTATTGCAAGGGTGGCACACTCAAGAAGCATCGCTCCTGCAACACACACACACATACACACACACACACAAACTAGGGTTGTACAGTATACCGGTATTAGCATAGCACCGCGATACTAATGAATCATATTCGGTACTATACCGCCTCTGAAAAGTACCGGTCCTCCACCCCCCGCACCCCCTGTCGTCGTCACGTCGTGTCATTGCTGGTTTACGAGCAAACGAGCATGTTCGGCAGTGCACAATCACAGAGTACTTACAAGCAGACACAGTGTGTAGACAGAAAAGGGAGAACGGACGCATTTTGGCTTAAAAACTGACGATAAAGGTGAAGTTATAACACTGAAACGCCCTCAGGAAGATGTACCTTAAGACATGGCTAGCTAGCTAGCAGCTAACGTCCAACCGCAAGCTGCCGTTTTTTACTATTTCCAAATCACTAATCCTCGCCTCCATGGCGACAAATAAAGTAAGTTTCTTACAAGTATCATCCCTGCAGGACGAGGAATAGCTAAACATGCTTCACTACTAGAGATGCGCGGTTTGCGG
The DNA here is from genome assembly GCF_033978685.3 of Nerophis lumbriciformis. Lineage (NCBI taxonomy): Eukaryota > Metazoa > Chordata > Actinopteri > Syngnathiformes > Syngnathidae > Nerophis > Nerophis lumbriciformis. Next base: position 31,494,348 of record NC_084574.2, on the reverse strand, counting down.
ACACAACCGCGGAGTCCGCGGATTATCCGCGGATCGGGCGGATGAAATTAAAAACAATAAGATTTTATCCGCTCGCGGGTCGGGTCGGGCGGATTAATTAGATATTTTTTTTATTTTTTTATTTTTTTTGCGGGAGGCAGTTAAACCAATTGGGAAATATATATACATAGTTAAATGTTGTTACCCACATACGAAAAACGAGCAGGCACCTGCTGCATATGCCACAACAGAAGAAAAAAAAAGAAAAGAGATGGACACTTTTACGGAGCGGAGAAGGGACGCCTCGCCGGGGTCCGGGACCGAGGCCCCTTCCCCCGAGAGGGCCCCACCGGGAGCCGTAGCTGAGGCGATCCGCGAGAAGGGCCCGACGCACGTCCAGGGTCACTACCGCGCCCACCGCACCGACACCCCGCCTCGTCCGCTTTCGCAGTGCGCTCACGAAAGGGGTGGGGCTCACCCTGGTTGATATAGAGAGCAGGACGGTGGCCATGGAATTTCATTTAAGGTTTGTGATAAACCATCAAACTCATTCGTTAAAAGGACTCTATAGTAATATAAAGCAAATTTTTCTGGACATTATCATGCAAGAAAAGTTTATTTTTGGGATCGCGATCACCGCGTAATGATTTTTAAAGGTTGCATTACATTATTAACTGTCCCATGTGATCAGCCAGTGCGATTGGAAGTCCATGCTCAATTATTGCCTCCGTAAATAAAACTTCGGCATTTATCACATCCAAAGAATCTGTTTGGGCGACGAAAAACGTTGAAAGTTTTCCACTTGTATCGCTAGCAACGGCATTAGACTTGTGTTTTTTTGTCCCAACGTGGTCTTTTACATCGCTAATTCCTCCGTGTCCGATCGAAAAATCTTGTCTGCACAAGGTGCAATTCGCGTAGTTTTCACCCTTTTTTTTTTTTTTTTAATTAATATTAGATATATAACAACGGGCGGATGGCGGGCGGGTGCAGTTCTGATCAAACGTTACATCGGGTGGATGGCGGATGGTTGACGACTTTCTGACGCGGTTGCGGATGAAATAAATTGCCTATCCGCGCATCTCTATTCACTACACACCGGCATCAAAATGTAAACAAACGCCATTGGTGGATCTACACCTGACATCCACTGTAATGATACCAAGTACAAGAGCGTATCTAGTCGATACTACTATGATTACGTTGATATTTTTGGGCATCACAACATCTTTCGTTTAAAAAAAAATGTATATTATGTTTATAAACTCAGGAGATATGTCCCTGGACACATGAGGACTTTGAATATGACCAATGTATGATCCTGTAACGACTTGGTATCGGATTGATACCCAAATGTGTGGTATCATTCAAAACTAATGTAAAGCATCCAAACAACAGAAGAATGAGTGATTATTACATTTTAACAGAAGTGCAGATAGAACATGTTAAAACAGAAAGTAAGCAGATATTAACAGTAAATGAACAAGCAGAATAATAATCCATTTTTACAGCTTGTCCCTCATAATGTTGACAAAATAATAGATTTGATATTGATTCACAAGATGTTACTGCATATGTCAGCAGACTAAATTAGGAGCCTTTGTTTGCTTACTTACTAATAAGAGACAAGTTGTCTGGTATGTTCACTATTTTATTGAAGGACTCAATTGTAATAAGAAACATATGTTTAATGTACCCAAAGACAATAATGCCATTTTTTTGTGGTCCCCTTTATTTAGAAAAGTATAGAAAAGTATCAAAATAATTTTGGTATCGGGACAACACTAACACACACACTGGCTTTCCTCCCTTTTATCTTGCATGTCTACCCCATACTCATCGAATCAACAGTCAGGTCACATTCACCGCCTCACAGACGGTCAGAAATAGTACAACCCTTTTCAAAAATGCACATTTTCCCACACTGACGTTACATAAATCTCTGAGCTCCGCGGGTTGTCGACCCCCAAGGCAGATATAGGAATCTGCGAAAGAATCTAGAAGCTTCAGATGATTCTCACATGTCTTATTGAACTGTCAGATAATATAACTAAGAAGCGTCAATATATTAATGGACTCAAAGTTCAGAAGATCAATCACATGTCACAACAGCACTCTGCCGCTATCTGCTTATTGATTAATAAAGTTTAACTTTCAGTCCAACATGCTTTTAACCCTTTAAAAAAGGATTCTAGGCCATTCATGGAAGACAACTACCCATTCGAAGACCAATCCCAGTTCAGAGAACGCCTCTATATGACCAGACATGACAGAGCAAAAACCAGTCTGGCATAATCCTGCTGACTGACAGAAAAGGCCAGTTCGTCCGATGCGGGTAAGAACATGAGCTCCTTGAAGAGGTCATCGGCCGGGGCGGCGTGGCTCAGTTGATAGAGCGGCCGTACCAGCAACTTGAGGGTTTCAGTTTCGATCCCCACTACCTACGTCCTCGTCAATGCCGTTGTGTCCTTGGGAAAGGTACTTTACCCACCCGCTCCCAGTGCCACCCATACTGGTTTAAATGTAATTTAGATAGCGGGTTTACCATTTAAAACACTTTGAAATGAGTTTATTTCGGTCATATGATCAACCATTTTGTGTGATCAAAATCATACATATTAACAATCACACACATACACACACAAACAGAAATAGAATGACCAAAAAAGGAATAGGCTTATATTTGCCGATCGCATACATTCACTGAAAATTAGATTGCCTGGAACATTAACAATCAAAAAAATCAATCAAACTAATCGTAATTTTCCCTGATTTCACCTTTCAAAGCTTTCTTGAACCTTAACAAAGAACTACATGTCTTTAACTCATCACTGAGCTTGTTCCACCATTTAACTCCTAAAACTGAAATACATTTGTATTTTATATTCGTTCTTACATTACCTATTTCAAAAATCAATACCCCCCGTAAATTATAGTGTTCTCCTCTTAATTTAAATAACCTAAGAATACAAGCTGGAAGGCTGTTGTTCTTTACGCGAAACACAATTTCCATTGTTTTAAAAACACAATATCTGAACATTTTAACACATTAGAACTTATGAATAATGGATAGGTTCATAGTAGCACACTTTGTGTTGTATTCTAATTACACTTTTTTGAAGTTTAATTATTGGGTCAATGTTTGTTTTGTAAACATTTCCCCAACATTCAACACAATATGTTAGACATTGAAAAATTAAATAATAATATAACAAATGCAGACATTTCTTTTTCAACACGTGTCTTACTTTATAAATAATAGCAATGGATTTGGATATGTTTCCCTTTATACATTCAATCTGCAGTTTCCAACATAATTCATGATCAATTATTATTCCCAAGATCTTAGTTTAATATACTCTTTGCTTTGAGTCACTAGAGAAAAGCACTATATACAGTCGTAGTCAAAAGTTACCACAGAACTTTCTAGGGGTGTGGGAAAAAATCGATTCGAATTCAAATCGCGATTCTCACGTTGTACGATTCAGTAACGATTCTCATTTTTCAAAAATCGATTTAAAAAAAAAAAGTTTTTTAATAATCATTCCAACAAAATAATACACAGCAATACCATAACAATGCAATCCAATTCCAAAACCAAACCCGCCCCTGCAACACTCAGAACTGCAATAAACAGAGCAATTGAGAGGAGACACAAACACGACACAGAACAATCCAAAAGTAGTGAAACAAAAATGAATATGATCAACAACAGTTTAAATATTAGTAACAATTTCAACATAGCAGTGATTAAAAATCCCTCATTGACATTATCATTAGACATTTATAAAAAAACAAAAACAATAGTGTCACAGTGGCTTACACTTGCATCACATCTCATAAGCTTGACAACACACTGTGTCTAATATTTTCACAAAGATAAAATAAGTCATATTTTTGGTTCATTTAATAGTTAAAACAAATTTACATTATTGCAATCAGTTGATAAAACATTGTCCTTTACAATTAAAAAAGCTTTTTACAAAAATCTACTACTCTGCTTGCATGTCAGCAGACTGGGGTAGATCCTGCTGAAATCCTATGTATTGAATGAATAGAGAATTGTTTTTAATTGGAAAAATATCGTTTTTGAATCGAGAATCGCGTTAAATCGAAAAAAATCGATTTATAATCGAATCGTGACCCCAAGAATCGATATTGAATCGAATCGTGGGACACCCAAAGATTCGCAGCCCTAGAACTTTCCTCCAGAAGGTCTTGTCTTTGTCCATGTGATGTCAGATGAAACAAAAATGGAGCTGTTTGGCCACAATACCCAGCAATATGTTTGGAGGAGAAAAGGTGAGGCCTTTAATCCCAGGAACATCACTCCTACCGTCAAGCATGATGGTGGTAGTATTATGCTCTGGGCCTGTTTTGCTGCCAATGGAACTGGTGCTGAAAAAGGAGGATTACCTCCAAATTCTTCAGGACAACCTAAAATCATCAGCCCGGAGGTTGGGTCTTGGGCGCAGTTGGGTGTTCCAACAGGACAATGACCCCAAACACACGTTAAAAGTGGTAAAGGAATGGCTAAATCAGGCTAGGATTGAGGTTTTAGAATGGCCTTCCCAAAGTCCTGACTTAAACGTGTGGACAATGCTGAAGAAACAAGTCCATGTCAGAAAACCAACACATTTAGCTGAACTGCACCAATTTTGTCAAGAGGAGTGGTCAAAAATTCAACCATAAGCTTGTGGATGGCTACCATAAGTGCCTTATTGCAGTGAAACTTGCCAAGGGACATGTAAGCAAATATTAACATTGCTGTATGTATACTTTTCACCCAGCAGATTTGGTCACATTTTCAGTAGACCCATAATAAATTCATAAAAGAACCAAACTTCATGAATGTACTCTCACAAAAAAATAAGAATTGTAGAAATGATTGGAAACTCAAGACAGCCATGACATTATGTTCTTTGCCGATGTTAGGCATTGTTTTGTTAGAATTCACACCCGCCATAATAATCCCTGATGCGGTTACTTTGGGCCAAACTAACTTGATGACCACATCAGTCCCTGAAGGCAACTGCTTGAAGAATGAATGTGCAAGCGAGCAGAAAAAAATAACAGGAAGAAATCTCATTATGGCAGCTGATCACAAGACGTCTTGAGATGCAAATTAAACCGTCTTTTTTAACAACTATTTAATTATTATAATTGCCAGGGATGCAATTAGGGAAAACATAAAGACAGGTCTGATTCAGTTATCCATTGATTATATAAGTAATGCATAACAAATAGCTTCCGGCTCGCAGACCTATGGAAAGATTTTGCTGTTGATAGTGGAAACAGGATATTAGGACCGTGCTTTATATGTCAACTTCATGCTTGAGCACAGGAGAATTAGTATGCACAGTATTGCTCCATTCAAAAGCTCAACTCAAAAGTTGAGTCATTCAACAAGCATATATACAAACAATGCACAAATAATGCAAAAATACTTTTTAACAGTAAGTGCACTGAAAAAAATAAAATAAAAAATAAAAAAGACATACCTAAGCGTCCAGATGCGCTCTTGCAAACAAGCACACACCTCTCGATGCTCATCTGCTCCCTGCGCGGTCCATCACAGTCCAAGACGCACGGCCACTAACACGCATCACCGTGGAAATAAATGATGGCAAAGAAAGGATCAAACTGAGAGAGAAAGTGTGCCTCTGTCGTCTACTCTACTCCTATGTTCACTTAGTCGGGACTAAATGTCTGCAAATGACTTTTCCAGAAGTCAGTCCTTTGGGATGAGGCGCAATGTTATTGTCTCCTTGAGGCTCTGCGCTCCATGATATATGTCAAGCCAGGGAAGAGACACGCAGTGGTTTCCGGTTAAGGGTTTCAAAAATAAAAGGTTAGGAATGACGCGAGGGGGAACAAATGGCACCATATCAATGTTGTATTTACTCACTAATATGTATATTAAAATGATAGGGGCTACAATATGGGTTAATTTATCCATGTACACAAGGGCAATGAGCATGGAGATTAGTCTGTTTCTTTATTATGAAAGCTTTTTTAAGTAACTAAATGTTTGCTTTTGAATTTTGTGAACTACATTTTACATCAAATTATGTTGACAATGTAATTGTTAAAAAAAAAAAAAAAGTGTAAAAAAATTAATTAAAAAAAAATAAAATAAAAAATAAAAAAGCAGTGCAGACAAATTTAGTGCAGATATATTTGTTGCTTCAAAACTCCAGACCCGCTTCCGGTAATTTAGGACGAAAGCACCTCATTGGCTGGCATTCATTGCTTCAGTTTTAAATGACTGAAGCAACACATATTTATACACTGAAATTTTATGCAATGTTTATTCATACAATTTTTTTTTTTTTTACACAGAAGTTTTGCACAAAACACAGTATTTTAAGAAACATATTTTTTAAACACATATTTTGCTCACAAAATGTTATTCAATGATATTGTCAGCATAATTTGATGCAAAAAAAAAAAAAACAAAGTTAAAAAAAATCAAACAAAAAAAATTTAGTGATGGAAAAAAAACTTTCGTTAGATAGACAAAAATTAACCTCCCTAAATGATATACAGACAATATAAGTTAACATACTTACTATACTCATACTTCCAATTAATCTTTATTTTGTATCTATTTGTATTAGTAGTTTATCTTTTTAATTGATTTTATAATCTCTATTATTGTTATTTTTACTATTATTATTATTAGTATTATTCTTGTTTTAAGTGTCATTGTACGACCAAACCAAAAAAGGTAAACATTTCGTTCCAATAGTTAAAAGTAGGACTGTCAAAAATAATAAGTTAACACATGTGATTATTAATGCTTACATTAGTGCAAAGAAGAGTGAGGAGACTAACTAAAATGAATACAAAATAAATCAATAACGTATATCCAAGTAAAACCGTTTTATAAATATCCGTGTATAACATTCTGACAATAAAATTGGATTTGTGTCCAAATATTGCAGTCTTTGTTAAAATAATTAAAATTAAGCAAGAGAGTAACAACCGTTGATTGATCAAGATTAATCCAAATTTTAAAGTGTGATTAATCTGATTTTTAAAAAAATGACAATTTGACAGTACTGGTTAGAATATATATATATATATATATATATATATATATATATATATATATATATATATATATATATATATATATATATATATATATATATATATTTTTATTTTTATTTTTTTTTATTTTCATTTTTTTTGTTTATTTGTGAAAATTATTATTGTTATTATTTAGATTAAATTATTACAAGTTGGGGGCTTCACGGTGGCAGAGGGGTTAGTGCATCTGCCTCACAATACGAAGGTCCTGAGTAGTCTTGGGTTCAATCCCGGGCTCGGGATCTTTTTGTGTGGAGTTTGCATGTTCTCCCCGTGACTGCGTGGGTTCCCTCCGGGTACTCCGGCTTCCTCCCACCTCCAAAGACATGCACCTGGGGATAAGTTGATTGGCAACACTAAAAATTGGCCCTAGTGTGTGGATGTGAGTGTGAATGTTGTCTGTCTATCTGTGTTGGCCCTGCGATGAGGTGGCGACTTGTCCAGGGTGTACCCCGCCTTCCGCCCGATTGTAGCTGAGATAGGCTCCAGCGCCCCCCGCGACCCCAAAAGGGAATAAGCGGTAGAAAATGGATGGATGGATATTACAAGTTGGTGTAATATGTTTGTTCCAATGCAAAATATGTGTTTAGTTTGTTGCAGTTTTATACTAGTAGAATGTTTTGTACATTTGCGCGATACTGCTATTATCACGAGGTGTGTTGTTTAGTATAAGAAGCTGTGATGCTTGCATTTGCTCAGGCAGACATGCAATGAGACGGTGACCGTGCCATCTGCAGCAGCCCATCTAGTCACCTAAGTGTAAAGGCTTTATTTCATACTTGTATTGCACTAAATGTGTCATTTGTGGTTGGATTGTTCTAAATGGAATGTTTAGCATGTACAAGACATTCAAGATTATTCGCCTAAGACCTCTGAAATGGCAGTGGTATGCATCCATCCATCCATCCATTTTCTACTGCTTGTCCCTTAAGTTTTTCTTTTTTCAAGCACATTACCTTTTACCTTGTAAAGTGCCTAAAGTTTTTGTGTGTCATTTCGGAAAATGTTTGATTTTGGAGAAATATTATTCCTGTTATTATTATTGTTATTAGGAGTCTTAGTTTTATGTCAATGAAATTTTCCCATAGTAAAGGTGGCAGGAGGAGGGGATCGAGGTCAGTGGCAGGTTGCTCAGAGCTTTCGTTGCTCGCAGTCTACAGTAAGCCAACGTAAACAACCTGCTGATCGCTGCAGTTATTCTACAAAACACAGCTGAGGAAATATAGCATTGATCAAAGCAAGTATTGGGATTTAGTTTGGCTTTTATTTGGCTAAATCTGTTTGATGTGCAAATCAATCAGGGAAGAAAGAGCAACCGGTTAGAGAATCTACCCACCGCAATATAAATATGACGCAGTCCCAAGTTGAAGATGATTACCATTATTTGCTAACAATTAGAGATGCTACCTCAGTAGAAGCATTTAAGTCCCATCTTAAAACTCATTTGTATACTCTAGCCTTTAAATAGCCCCCTGTTAGACCAGTTGATCTGCCGTTTCTTTTCTTTTCTCCTCTGCTCCCCTTTTCCTTGAGGGGGGGGGGGGGGGGGGGGGGGGGGGGCACAGGTCCGGTGGCCATGGATGAAGTGCTGGCTGTCCAGAGTCGGGACCCGGGGTGGACCGCTCGCCTGTGCATCGGCTGGGAACATCTCTACGCTGCTGACCCATCTCCGCTCGGGATGGTGTCCTGCTGGCCCCACTATGGACTGGACTCTTACTATTATGTTGGATCCACTATGGACTGGACTCTCACAATATTATGTCAGACCCACTCGACATCCATTGCTTTCGGTCTCCCCTAGAGGGGGGGGGGTTACCCACATATGCGGTCCTCTCCAAGGTTTCTCATAGTCATTCACATCGACGTCCCACTGGGGTGAGTTTTTCCTTGCCCGTATGTGGGCTTTGTACCGAGGATGTCGTTGTGGCTTGTGCAGCCCTTTGAGACACTTGTGATTTAGGGCTATATAAATAAAGATTGATTGATTGATTGATTGATTATTTTGAAAATACATATTTGTACCTGCTGTCTTTCAGCTCAAAGTAAAGCTAAGCATAGTTCAGGTGTTTTGGATTAAAAATGCATTGTTGGTGTTGATCAAACATGTGATTATGCCCGAAACAAAGACATGATGCAAAACCAAACACCAGGAAACACGTGCAAAGGGCAAAATACTGCAAATAAAAAAATGCTACAATAACATAAATGCTGCAGTTTCAAAAACAAAAGCATGCATTGTTTGTTTTTGTGCGTAAAATAGTGTGTCCACGTGCTCTTACACTTGCGAAGAGCTACTGTGCACCAAGTAAAATTCCTAGTTTGTGAACCCGTTCTCAAACAATGGCGGTAAAAAACATTCTGATTCTGATTCTGATACGAAAACATTTTGTGAATACCAAAAACACACGCAATCAATCAGTTCAAAACACATGCATGAAGACAATTTCAGGAAGTTGACAAAACATGCTTATAGGGATGGGAATCGAAAATTGGTTCTTGTTCAGAACTGGTTCCCGGTGTATCGATTCCTTGGAATCGCTTACCATTTTTTCAAACTCTTACGGATTTTTCCGGGTAAGGATGACATCATTACGCAACCTGTATAGTGATAGCACAATGTCGGCACCGGGGTGCAACAAACGCTCTAAAGTTGAATACAGTTGGGAGAGTGGCCGTTCCAGCAACCGGAGGGTTCCTGGTTCAATCCCCAGCTTCTACCATCCTAGTCACGTCCTTGAGCAAGACACTTCACCCTTGCTCCTGATGGGTCGTGGTTAGCACCTTGCATGGCAGCTCCCGCCATCAGTGTGTGAATGGGTGAATGTGGAAATAGTGTCAAAGCGCTTTGAGTACCTTAAATGGTAGAAAAGCGCTATACAAGTATAACTAGAGATGTCCGATAATATCGGCCTGCCAATATTATCGGCCGATAAATGCGTTAAAATGTAATATCGGAAATGATCGGTATCGTTTTTTTTGTGTTTTTTTTTTAATTAAATCAATATAAAAAACACAAGATACACTTACAATTAGTGTACCAACCCAAAAAACCTTTCTCCCCCATTTACACTCATTCATACAAAAGGGTTGTTTCTTTCTGTTATTAATATTCTGGTTCCTACATTATATATCAATATATATCAATTCAGTCTGCAAGGGATACAGTCCGTAAGCACACATGATTGTGCGTGCTGCTGGTCCACTAATAGTACTAACCTTCAACAGTTAATTTTACTCATTTTCATTAATTAGTAGTTTCTATGTAACTGTTTTTATATTGTTTTACTTACTTTTTTATTCAAGAAAATGTTTTTAATTTATTTATCTTATTGTATTTTATAACAATTTTTGAAAAGTACCTTATCTTCACCATACCTGGTTGTCCAAATTAGGCATAATAATGTGTTAATTCCCCGACTGTATATATCGATTGATATCGGTATCGGTTGATATCGGTATCGGTAATTAAAGAGTTGGACAATATCGGAATATCGGATATCGGTAAAAAGCCATTATCGGACATCCCTAAGTATAGCCCATACATTTTACAAGGAACGATTGCAACAGCGCTACTTGTAATAACTGCAAGATTGATACTTCATCAAGAGGAGGACATGCGAGCTGAAACATGTGAACACACGAAGTCAGGTTCAAACACTGATGACATCTATTAAACAGACAAAGAAGCAAGGAATTAAACAGAGACAGACTTCAATTTAGCTCAATTGAGGAGAAACGTCTGGGCTGTACTCTTTGTACAGTCTCCCACCATGCTCTGACGAAAGATTGTTCGCCTCCTCTTTTATTTGGAATTTCCCTGATTACAATGCAACAGCTGTTTCTAAAGGAAGGGGGGTCGTAAACAGTCGTCACCTTTGGTAAATGGTAAATGGGTTGTACTTGTATAGCGCTTTTTACCTTTTTAAGGAACTCAAAGTGCTTTGACACTATTTCCACATTCACCAATTCACACACACACATTCACACACTGATGGCGGGAGCTGCGATGCACGGTGCTAACCAGGCCCATCAGGAGCAAGGGTGAAGTGTCTTGCTCAAGGACACAACGGACGTGACTAGGATGGTAGAAGGTGGGGATTGGAACCAGGAACCCTCAGGTTGCTGGCACGGCCACTCTCCCAACGTCGCCACGCCGTTGGTTACAAAACAGTTCAAAGAAAATGTGCCTGGAGGGGGGTGAGGTCCTGCTTCCTTTCCGCTTTGTAGATCTCGGGTCAAGACAAAATCTTCCTGTGGATTACAATACATCAAAGAAACCAACACCTTCATGTCGCTTCCCATCCTACACAGTGGAGTTTTACAAGCCTTTTGATTGGTAAGATAAAAATACAGCTTGTGCTTGTTCGCCGGGAATTCATGGAAACACAAAGTTTTGTGATAACTTAGATACAATTATTCTGACAAACAGCATGCAATAATTATAAACAAATGTTGTTTTTTTGAAGCGCCCCTATATAATCCCTGCAGCAGTAACACTAGTACGTCCTCTAAATACAACAGGTACTAACTAACGCCTCCTACCATGTTAGCGCTATTATATGTTCAATTACAATAAATGCCTTCTCATTTAGATGAGCGTGGCGAGAGACAGATTCTCCGAGGCGGGCAGTGCTCGCTCCAGTTCACGTCTGCCGCTAGACGAATGTCGCCGAGCAGCGTCGAAGTTTGTGGTCAAAAGTTTGCATTTTCAGTAAGTGAATGTTCAATGGAAGTCAAAGAAAAGTCGCATGTTTTCTTGCAACCGGATTTTCTCTCAGTCATTATATTTTACAGGTGAAACTCATAAAATTAGAATATGGTGTAAAAGTCCTTATGAATGAGTATTATTTATAACTAATTTATTCAAAAAGGTGTTATTTAAGCACTGTGTGAATGTATGCAGTTCTTTTGCAGTATATTTGATTAGTGTTTATTTTTGCAATCAGCCTGACCTAAGCCTTGATAATAATGTTTGAGATTAACACAATGTTTCATGTCATTTGACTAAATTTATCCTGTTGAAGTAGATTATATATAACTATTAAAATTAATAGTAAGATTACTAATTCAGTGTTAATATTTGAGTGGGCCCTGTGCCCCTCTGTTGTGGAAGAGTTAGGCTCCAAAGTCAAAAAGGTTGAAGGGGAACATTATCACAATTTCAGAAGGGTTAAAACCATTAAAAATCAGTTCCCAATGGCTTATTTTATTTTTCGAAGTTTTTTTCAAAATTTTACCCATCACGCAATATCCCTAAAAAAGCTTCAAAGTGCCTGATTTTAACCATCGTTATAAACACCCGTCCATTTTCCTGTGACGTCACATAGTGATGCCAATACAAACAAACATGGCGCATAGAACAGCAAGCTATAGCGACATTAGCTCGGATTCAGACTCGGATTTCAACGGCTTAAGCGATTCAACAGATTACGCATGTATTGAAACGGATGGTTGTAGTGTGGAGGCAGGATAGCGAAAACGAAATTGAAGAAGAAACTGAAGCTATTGAGCCATATCGGTTTGAACCGTATGCAAGCGAAACCGACGAAAACGACACGACAGCCAGCGACACGGGAGAAAGCGAGGACGAATTCGGCGATCGCCTTCTAACCAACGATTGGTATGTGTTTGTTTGGCATTAAAGGAAACTAACAACTATGAACTAGGTTTACAGCATATGAAATACATTTGGCAACAACATGCACTTTGAGAGTGCAGACAGCCCAATTTTCATCATTAATATATTCTGTAGACATACCCTCATCCACTCTCTTTTCCTGAAAGCTGATCTGTCCAGTTTTGGAGTTGATGTCAGCAGGCCAGGGAAGCTAGGGTCGATATTCTTCTCTTGATCATCTTCGGTGGCATAAGGGACGGTGTGAGCCAAGACATCCAGGGGGTTTAGCTCGCTCGTCTGCGGGAACAAACTGCCGCCATTGCTTGCCGTGCTACCGAGGTCCTTTGTCCCTGAATTGCTCACACACTCCGGCAGATTCAATGGGGGTCTGGCGGCAGATTTCTTTGACTTTATCGTTGGAAATGCATCTGCTTTGAGTGTCGCAGGATATCCACACATTCTTGCCATCTCTGTCGTAGCATAGCTTTCGTCGGTAAAGTGTGCGGAACAAACGTCCAATTTCTTGCCACTTTCGCATCTTTGGGCCACTGGTGCAACTTGAATCCGTCCCTGTTCGTGTTTTTACACCCTAAACAACACACCGACGAGCAGGCCCGGCCCTAACCAATCTGGCGCCCTAGGCAAGATTTTAGGTGGCGCCCCCCCACATCGGCAGTGAAGTGTATATACTCACAAGAACCCGAATAGCTTTGTCTTTGACCTTTTTTTTTACTTACAACTATACCTAATATATAAAGGGGTGGAAAAGTGACGATTACCTGCAGGGCAAACATTAGCTAACCAGAAGGCAATAACAATGTAAACAAAAAACACCTGCTTAAAAGATCTAATACAAACATTTATATGCACGTACAACACTTAGAACTTTTAGCATATCAGTATGTGGAATTAAATTATAGAATGGATTAAGTAAAGAAGTTAAAAATTGTACTGATATGATCCAGTTTAAGAGGTTGTTCAAAATAATAGTGCTTACAGAGTACAAAGAAGAAGAATTATGAGAAATACTTTCAACCTTATTGAAAATAAGATATTCTTCATCTCAGTATGTTAATAATGACTGAATTAATTTATTAATTACATATTACAAAACTGTTGTATACTAATTCATAGATGTTATTTTATTATATAAAAAGGTCAGTAAATGATTCTATATATTTGTAAACGCTTTGAAGTGGGAAAGGGGTAGGATTAAATACGCTTTGCTTCTTCCTACTCCTTTTCGGGCATGATGTACAATGAAATGATATGAAATTGTGTGATGTATTATGATGTAAGTGTGTTCATGTTCGAAATAAACTAAAGAAAAAAAGAAATGTCCCTGAGGAATGTAAGGTGGGAGTACTGTAATTACCTAACGTTACATTATTATTTTCCATAACAATTTAGCCCCCTCCACAATATTAACCCGACGTTAAAACAGAACCAGCTATTTATTGATTAGCAATTGCCGAATCATGTAACATTAGCTTAATGCTAAAAAGCCAGGTTACTATCACATTCTGTAACAGACAAATAATTTCATGTACCGTATTTTCCGCACTATAAGGCGCACCTAAAAACCACAATTTTTCTCAAAAGCTGACAGTGCGCCTTATAACCCGGTGCGCTTTATTACGATTCATTTTCATAAAGTTTCGGTCTCGCAACTTCGGTAAACAGCCGCCATCTTTTTTCCCGGTAGAACAGGAAGCGCTTCTTCTTCTACGCAAGCAACCGCCAAGGAAAGCACCCGCCCCCATAGAACAGGAAGCGCTTCACCCGCCCCCGGAAGAAGAAGAAAAAACGCGCGGATATCACCGTACGTTTCATTTCCTGTTTACATCTGTAAAGACCACAAAATGGCTCCTACTACGCGACAAGGATCCGGTTCATAAAAAGACGCAATCTCTCCATCCGCACACGGATTACTACCGTATTTCACAGCAACTGATATTCCTGTGAACCGCACTGTGGAACGGGAGCACGTACGGTGAATATTCGCACCACAGGGAATGAGAAGTCATCCTTCACTGTGGTTCTAGCTTGCCATGCTAACTTCCACCCATGGTGATATTCAAAAGGAAGACCTTGCCAAAAGAGACCTTTCCAGCCGGCGTCATCATAAAAGCTAACTCGAAGGGATGGATGGATGAAGAAAAGATGAGCGAGTGGTTAAGGGAAGTTTACGCGAAGAGGCCGGGTGGCTTTTTTCACACAGCTCCGAAGGCGAACACACCTTCACTAAGACGGGCAGATAGCGCCGGTCGACATACGCCAACATCTGCCAGTGGATCGTAAATGCCTGGGCAGATAGTTTCGGTCACAACTGTGGTCCGAGCTTTCCGGAAGGCAGGATTCACAGAACTGCTTCACAACAACAGCGACACTGAATCCGATGACTTCGACGAGGCGGAGCCGGCCATTTTTGGATCCCACGCTTGCGCAACTTTTCAATTCGGACACCGAAGACGAAGAATTCGAAGGATTTACGAATGAAGAATAACTTCAGAAGGTGAGCGCTATGTTTATTTTGTGTGTTGTGACATTAACGTTCGAGCAACATTATGTTGCTATTTATTGCTCTACACCATTTTGAATTTTACTATGTTTGTGATTGCACATTTGCGTACATTTTGGGACAGAGTTGTTAGAACGCTGGTTTTCAATATATTATTAAAGTTTGACTGAACTATCTGACTGTTTTTTTGACATTCACTTTAGCGCAGCGTTTTTTTGACATTCACTTTAGCGCAGCGTAGGCGCGGCTTATAGTCCGGGGCGGCTTATTGGTGGACAAAATTATGAAATATGTAATTCATAGAAGGTGCGGCTAATAATCCGGTGCGCCTTATAGTGCGGAAAATACGGTAGGCTAACGTTACCTACCTGCTACCTCTGTCTTTTCTCGTTTCTCCTCCTCTTCTTTTCTCTTTTCCCTGGGCACCTGACAGTTTTGGCATCTTGTGTTGATTTTTTGATGTGGTGACGTCCAAAAAGAGTCATGATACGGGAAGGGAGGGGGCGCACCGTGCGGGGAGAGGAGGGGGGGGGGGGGGCGTAATGTTGTAACAAATAATATTTCTATTAAATAGGCTTTACTTTGCATTTTAATTAACGTGGGATTATTTTTTGTATTTAGAAATAATAGTATCAACTTTTTTTTTTTTTTTTTTTTTCTCCAACATTTGTGGCACTGGCGTGGCGCCCCCTGATGGACGGCGCCCTTAGTATTTGCCTATCCGGCCTATGCCACGGGCCGGCCCTGCCGACGAGGCATGTCGTCTCCAAGGTACGGAAAACAGTCGAAAAAACGGAAAATAACAGAGCTGATTTGACTCGGTGTTTGAGAAAATGGCGGATTGCTTCCCGATGTGACGTCACGTTGTGACGTCATCGCTCCGAGAGCGAATAATAGAAAGGCGTTTAATTCGCCAAAATTCACCCATTTAGAGTTCGGAAATCGGTTAAAAAAATATATGGTCTTTTTTCTGCAACATCAAGGTATATATTGACGCTTACATAGGTTTGGTGATAATGTTCCCCTTTAAGAAAGCCTGATGTAGACCACAGGGTAGTGTATTAAATGTAAGAAAAAATCATGATATGACCCTTTTAAGCCTGTTAGAGCGAAGTCACTTCTCATTGATATTCAGCCTCGGTGCTAATGTGAACATAGAATCTCATGCTATTGCTAGGATGCTGGCCTGGACCCTTCAGCTCTTCCCCTATGGCAGAGAGTATAGGTTGGTTTTATTATTGTGAATTGTTCCAAGCAAATAACAAAATGTCATTGTTGCTGAAGCCACCATGGACGTACTTTAGATCCGATTCTCTCCTGTGGGTTTGTTCAATGCTGACCAACAATGACTAGCAATGGAGAGAAAGAGAATACATTTTCAGTAAGGAGCATATATTCACATAGTGTCTTCAAAGTATGCCATATTGCACAGATCCCGAATCAAAGGCCTGCATAATATTTGTATTCAAAGTATAAATTGGTGGAAACAACCTTTTTACCGGTTATTGACTATGGCATACTTGCCAACCCTCCCGGATTTTCCGGGAGACTCCCGAAATTCAGCGCCTCTCCCGAAAACCTCCCGGGACAAATTTTCTCCCGAAAATCTCCCGAAATTCAGGCGGAGCTGGAGGCCACGCCCTCCCAGCGCGGCAACAACACACAACAACAGCAGTCATGTTTTTGTCTACCGTAAAGAAGTTCGTCTGCCGTAAACAGCAATGTTGTGACACTCTTAAACAATGCTGCCATCTATAACATCAATAACATATACGGCTTTTAGAGAGTGCAGTGCACAACTGCGCACACAACAAGGAGACGAAGCAGAAGAACGAGGAAGATACAGCCATGGCGACGCCGACGACGAGTAAGATGAAGAAATATGCTTTGTTGCACCTTTCCTGCCTGAGTCCGGCGATTAGTTGCAAATCTTGCTTTATTGATTGCTTGCACACAGCCAATCCAACACAAAACAAACTAGTCCCGCCGCACTCACGCTACCGCTCCCTCTCTTCTCTCGCCCACACACTCACTGACGTCACTCACCTCACATGCTCACCTATTAAAGGG
Organism: Nerophis lumbriciformis; assembly: GCF_033978685.3. Classification (NCBI taxonomy): domain Eukaryota; kingdom Metazoa; phylum Chordata; class Actinopteri; order Syngnathiformes; family Syngnathidae; genus Nerophis; species Nerophis lumbriciformis. The sequence goes on along the minus strand of NC_084574.2, from coordinate 31,477,066 downwards.
CCACACACACACATACGCTACTCTCATAACAGCTTGTAAGTTCCAAGCCGCAGCTGTGATTGGACCTGGATAGCCTCCGGGAAGAAGTAGTGGACTACCAAATGCTTGGCACTGAAGATCTTCCTCAGGAAGCAAAGATTGACCGGTTTTGGGCCATGCTAGGGAGAGATGGAAGATTCCAGACTCTAATGCATTTGATGAAAGCACTTTTGTGCGTGCCACACAGCAATGCATCATCAGAGAGGGTGTTCAGCATGGTTAGAAAAATAGAGACAGAGAATAGAACAAGGATGGACAATTCAACCCTTAACTCAACAATGAGTAGATGAGTGTTATGTGTGTGTATATGTGTAAATAAATGAACACTGAAATTCAAGTATTTCTTTTATTTATACATACATATATATATATATATATATATATATATATATATAATAAAATAAATATATATATATAGCTAGAATTATAAATAAATATATAGCTAGAATTCACTGAGAGTCAAGTATTTCTTAGATATATATATATATATATATATATATATATATATATATATATATATATATATATATATATATATATATATATATATATATATATATATATATATATCTATGAAATACTTGACTTGGTGAATTCTAGCTGTAAATATACTCCTCCCCTCTTAACCACGCCCCTAACCACGCCCCCCGCCCCCCACATCCCGAAATCGGAGGTCTCAAGGTTGGCAAGTATGGACTATGGAGATGTGTTGTACATGAATGCTACTGCTGGTTGTCTCCACAAGCCCACGGGGCACTGAGATTCATCACCAACTGCGCTCCCCTTACTCACCATTGCGTAGTATACGCAATGGTTAACTGGACATCTTTATGTGCTCGACGCCTCAATCATTGGTATGTTTTCATCTACAAAACCATTCTGGGTATCACTCCATCTTATCTGTCTTGTCTTTTAACAAAGAAACAAGGAAGTCACAATCTTCGTTCAATGAATGTTCTGCAATTTGTCGTCCCCAAAGTAAGAACTGAACTGGGCAAGAAAGCATGCCGATGGCTTGGAATAACCTACAATCGAATATTACACTTCAAACCCTTGTTACATTAAATGAGTTTAAAGCTTCTGTGAAAGGACTGCAGTCTACCTTGTCTGTATGCACATGTGTCATGTGAGCAAGTTTTAATGTTGTAAATGTGATGTTTTATGTGTTGTTTACTGTTTTTAATGTAACCTTGCTGCTGCCCTCTTGGCCAGGTCTCCCTTGGAAAAGAGATCACAATGGGATTTTTTCTACCTGGTTAAATAAAGGCTAAATAAAAATAAAAATAAATACTGTAGCGTCGCTCGGGAGCACTACCATATTCCCATCGTGCCTCACTGTGCATACTAAAAAGGGTCGTTATAGTTTAGTGCTTAGCTGTTTGTAGGACGAATAATTATTTAGCCTAAGCCCCGTTTCAGTCACACTAAACCAGTGGTTCTTAACCTGGGTTCGGTCGAACCCTCGGGGTTCGGTGAGTCGGCCTCAGGGATTCGGCAGAGACACACCAGACTCATGAATTGATTAACGTGGACCCCGACTTAATTAAACAAGTTGAAAAACTTATTCGGGTGTTCCCATTTAGTGGTCAATTGTACGGAATATGTACTGTACTGTGCAATCTACTAATACAAGTTTAATTCAATCAATCAATCGTGTAAATAGAAACTTCTCCCTATCGGTGTATCTGTACTGTAAAGTTAAAATTTGAATGACAATAAAAAAAGAAGTCTAAGTCTAAGTATTATGGATACCCCCATGTATCAATCCAGTGTCAACTCAAAAAAACGTAAGAAACGCAGGTAAAACTATTCAAAAGGATCAAGTTTTCTAATTTTTGACAGAGGCATTATGGGGGAGTAAGGGTGCCAAATAACGATGTGTTCGAAGTAGAAGACACTGGTTTTAAGTTTCATTTGGGTCGAGGGAGAGGAGCCGTACCCAAGCTTTGATTTGTACCTCTTGCTAGTCCTAACAGAATTGCTATTGTGACATCCAGTGGACACATTCAGAACAGCAGTTTCTTTTATTAAAAAAAAAAAATGCAGCTAATTTTAATACTTGGCAAACTCATCACGCAGGCCGGATAAAACCTGTCCGTAGGTTTGACACCCCTGGCCTAAAACAACACAAGTATAGGGCATTTTTCTTCGAGAAAGGCAAAATGCCGCCGAGAACGCCATGAGAACAGATGCCTGATTGTCCAACACTTCGAGTCTCACATATTTATTGAGTCGGACGTGAGGTGACGCAATTAAGAGAATCCTTTCCCTGCCTCCAACCAGTCCTGAGTTGACTTAAGTTATTCTACATTGGTGATTGAAGTGGTAACACAGGATGGCAACCAGAACTTCTTCGAGGACTTGCTGACTGCGTCAAAGATGTCGGATGCTGCAGATGGGAGTAATGACACCTTCCTTCCAGAGCATTTTCAGGAGGCTATGAACAATTCCTACAGCTGTATGTGCCAAGTGCTTTACTGGCAACCGTTTCAGGGTGAACATCACGTCTCACCTATTGTAAGGTAGGCCGGGATAAGCTCCAGCTCATCTGAGACCCTGAACAGGATAAGTGGTAGCAATTGGGGAAATTGGTATTGGAACTCATCTTTTTAATGAAAGCTCAAATGATGACGTCAAATTTAATAAAGCGGGAATGCAATCTTCCCTAATTAATGACTGTGACTCATCTGGTGATTGTGGGTGATAACTATCAGAGACAATGGACGGTCCTTATTCAACTCAAAGCTCTATTTGACTGAGGGCAAAAAAACTGATTGCAGTCGGCTGTCTTGGTCCTTGAAGAAAGTATGTGATCGAGACTTTTTTTTGAAAGAAAATGGCTTAATTGCTTTAACTTTGACAAGCTAATGGTAATACTAAAATTAATTTATCAGGGATTGCATGGGTGCTGATTGTTGTTGTTAGCTACCGTATTTTTCGGAGTATAAGTCGCTCCGGAGTATAAGTCGCACCGGCCGATAATGCACAATAAAGAAGGAAAAAAACATATATAAGTCGCACTGGAGTATAAGTCGCATTTTTTGGGGACAATTATTTGATAAAACCCAACACCAAGAATAGACATTTGAAAGGCAATTTAAAATAAATAAAGAATAGTGAACAACAGGCTATGAGGCATAAATAACCAACTGAGAACGTGCCTGGTATGTTAACGTAACATATTATGGTAAGAGTCATTCAAATAACTATAACATATAGAACATGCTATACGTTTACCAAACAATCTGTCACTCCTACTCGCTAAATCCCATGAAATCTTATACGTCTAGTCTCTTACGTGAATGAGCTAAATAATATTATTTGATATTTTACGGTAATGTGTTAATAATTTCACACATAAGTCGCTCCTGAGTATAAGTCGCACCCCCGGCCAAACTATGAAAAAAACTGCGACTTATAGTCCGAAAAATACGGTAGTTGTTAGTTTTGGTATTTGAACTATGCTATTCTGTGCTATGCTATGCTATGGTACATGTTTATGAGATGTTATGTTTTATGATATGTGCAATATTAAATATGACACATATGTGACACTAAATAGGGCAGGGGTGCTCACACTTTTTCTGCAGGTGAGCTACTTTTCAATTGATCAAGTGGTGGGGATCTACCTCATTCATATATATAATTTACATTTACCGGTACTTATTTATGAAATATATGTTTTTGTTAACAAGTTAAAGGTGTTTAATGATAATGCAAGCATGTTTAACACATATAGTTAATATTGTTAACAAGTTAAAGGTGTTTAATGATAATACAAGTATGTTTAATACATATAGTTAATATTGTTAACAAGTAAAAGGTGTTTAAAGATAATGCAAGCATGTTTAACACATATAGTTAATATTGTTAAAAATTAAAGGTGTTTAATGATAATACAAGCATGTTTAATACATATAGTTAATATTGTTAACAAGTTAAAGGTGTTTAATGATAATACAAGCATGTTTAACACATAGTTAATATTGTTAAAAAATTAAAGGTGTTTAATGATAATACAGGAATGTTTAATACATATAGTTAATATTGTTAACAACTTAAAGGTGTTTAAAGATAATATAAGCATGTTTAACACATATAGTTAATATTGTTAATAAGTTAAAGGTGTTTAAAGATAATACAAGCATGTTTAACACATATAGATTCCTTTCTTTCATGAAGACAAGAATATAAGTTGGTGTATTACCTGATTCTGATGACTTGCATTGATAGGAATCAGACAGTAGTGCTCATAATGTCCGCATTTTCGAATGGAGGAGAAAAAAAAGTCCTCCTTTCTGTCCAATACCACTGCTGTTGTTGTGTGTTGTTGCCACGCTGGGAGGGCGTTAATGAAACTGCCTAACAATAAACCCATATAAGAATCCAAGAACTCGCCCTCCATCATTCTATAGTTATAACGTGATTGGGCAGGTACGCTTTTTTATATTGTGGAGGACCTGAGTCCGCCTGAATTTCGGGAGATTTTCGGGAGAAAATTTGTCCCGGGAGGTTTTCGGGAGAGGCGCTGAAATTCGGGAGTCTCCCGGAAAATCCGGGAGGGTTGGCAAGTATGCTCAGAGGAGACATGCAGGAAACGGAAATCAAATAAAAGCGCTGACAGGAAATAAACACAAAACAAGGAAACACAAACAGAAGACGTGCCAGATGGTCACGGTTAAAGATAAAATAAAGACGTAACCCTTGTGTAATGTTCGTATTGTTGTTACTCAGCCAGCGTTTGTGGGTCTGATGGACCCGTTGCATTATGTAAAAGCGCTTTGAGTCACTAGAAAAAAGCGCTATATAAATATAATTCACAATTCACACGTTTTTGTTCCCACTTCGTTTAAACCAGTGGTTCTTAACCTGGGTTCGATCAAACCCTAGGGGTTCTTGACCGATTTGAAAAATTCCAACACCAACCATCAAGTTTTTTTTACCATTTTCCAAAAAAATTCCGCTTTTCCCGATATTCCCAATTTTTTTAGTAAATTCCCATTTATTTCAATGGGACATTCTTCAAAGTTCCACAACCCCCACATTTTTCATCTGACTCCAATTGTTCCAACTTCAAAATATTCAGCCTGTTTGGGAATTGTGTGCTCTACTTCAACAATTCTAAAACAATTCCCGGTTTTCTCGAAATTCCAGGAATTCCGTGATACCATTTCTCAATTCAACATGTTACTACTTAAACATTTCTCGAACGATTTGAAAAATTCCAACACCAACCATCAAGTTTTTTTTTACCATTTTCAAAAAAATTCCCGCTTTTCCAGAAATTCCCAATTGTTTGTTAAATTCCCATTTATTTCAATGCGACATTCTTCAAAGTTCCACAACCCCCACATTTTTCATCTGACTCCAATTGTTCCAACTTCAAAATATTCAGCCTGTTTGGGAGTTGTGTGCTCTACTTCAACAATTCTAAAACAATTCCCGTTTTTCTCAAAATTCCAGGAATTCCGTGATACCATTTCTCAATTCAACATGTTACTACTTAAACATTTCTCGAACGATTTGAAAAATTCCAACACCAACCAACAAGTTTTTTTTTTTACCATTTTCCAAAAAATTCCCGCTTTTCCCGAAATTCCCAATTTTTTGGTAAATTTGCATTGAAATCAATGGGACATTCTTCAAAGTTCCACAACTCCCACATTTTTAATCTGATTCCAACTGTTCCAACTTCAAAATATTCAGCCTGTTTGGGAATTGTGTGCTCTACTCAAACAATTCTAAAAAATGTTCCGGTTTTCCCGAAATTCCAGGAATTCCGTAATACCATTTCTCAATTCAACATGTTACTACTTAAACATTTCTCGACCGATTTGAAAAATTCCAACACCAACCATCAAGTTTTTTTTGACCATTTTCAAAAGAATTCCAGTTTTTCCCGAAATTCCCAATTTTTTTGTAAATTCCCATTGAAATTAATGGGACATTCTTCGAAGTTCCACAACTCCCACATTTTTCATCTGATTCCAACTGTTCCAACTTCAAAATATTCAGCATGTTTGGGAATTGTGTGCTCCACTACAACAATTCTAAAAAAAAATCCCGGAATTCCGAAATACCATTTCTCAATTCAATATGTTACTACTTAAACATTTCTCGAACGATTTGAAAAATTCCAACACCAACCATCAAGTTTTTTTTTACCATTTTCCAAAAAATTCCCGCTTTTCCCGAAATTCCCAATTTTTTGGTAAATTTGCATTGAAATCAATGGGACATTCTTCAAAGTTCCACAACTCCCACATTTTTAATCTGATTCCAACTGTTCCAGCTTCAAAATATTCAGCCTGTTTGGGAATTGTGTGCTCTACTCCAACAATTCTAAAAAAAAATTCCGGTTTTCCTGAAATTCCAGGAATTCCGTAATACCATTTCTCAATTCAACAGTTACTACTTAAACATTTCTCGACCGATTTGAAAAATTCCAACACCAACCATCATTTTTTTTTTACCATTTTCAAAAAAAATTCCGCTTTTCCCGATATTCCCAATTTTTTTAGTAAATTCTCATTTATTTCAATGGGACATTCTTCAAAGTTCCACAACCCCCACATTTTTCATCTTACTCCAATTGTTCCGACTTCAAAATATTCAGCCTGTTTGGGAATTGTGTGCTCTACTTCAACAATTCTAAAACAATTCCCGGTTTTCTCGAAAATCCAGGAATTCCGTGATACCATTTCTCAATTCAACATGTTACTACTTAAACATTTCTTGAACGATTTGAAAAATTCCAACACCAACCATCAAGTTTTTTTTACCATTTTCCAAAAAATTCCCGCTTTTCCCGAAAATCCCAATTATATAGAACTACTATGACCATACACGGTAATTCTTGTAAAAAAAAATGTCAATCATATCTCGCTTTTGAATATATTTTAATGGAATAAAAATACTTTTGATCAGTGGTTGGGAAGGAGTAGGACAAACCAGCTGTAAAATGTATAATTTTTAACCAACTTTTGGGTCAAAGAGCGCTAAATTGCGCAACCCAATAATTGGGTTGGGAATAACCCAACATTGTTGTTAGTATTACTCAGCTTTTGGGTTAAATAATTCAATGCAAAAGTTGGGTTGAAAAAAATTCACCCAAAATGTTGAGTTAAAATAACTCAAACAAGGGGTTCGTCCTTTTTTGAACCAGCAGTTGGGTTAAAATTGGGTTATTTTTAAACCCAACATTTTTTTGGGGTGTAGTGTTGGTGACACGGCAGAATGGTGGAGCAGTGGTTAATGCTCGTACTTGACAGTGAGGTCCTGGGTTCAGTTCCCGGGCTAGGGGTCTTTCTGTGTGGAGTTTGCATGTTGTCCCCGTAACTATGTGGTTTCTCTCCAGGTACTCCGGCCTCCTCACATCTCCAAAACATGAACCTGGGATTAGGCTGATTTGCAACACTATTTTTAGCCCTAATTTGTTTCACGGTGAATTCCTGGAAACCCCAGTTGCCAGTATTTTACCGTCAATTCTATGTTGTTGTTTTTTATGTTTTTTAAACAGGTTAACAATATATCCTTTTTTTCATAGTAATTTACTGTAAGCAAAAACAGTTAACTGTCAAATTAACGGATTTAACATCAACATATCGAAATGTCATATACATTGTAATTGTATTTTTAAGGTAATGTCCTGGCAAACTCGGCAGCCGGTATCTTACCGTAAATTGTGCAGATTTTTTTTTTTTTTTTTTTTTTACAGTGTAGCACTTTTTTATAACAACTTCTTTATCTTATTCCTCTCTCCTCCATTGCTGTCAATCGTGCATGTGCATATGTATGTGTGTATGTATGTATACATGTATATATATATATAAATATATATATATATATATATATATATATATATATATATATATATATATATATATATATATATATATATATATATATATATATATATATATATATATATATATATATGTATAAATGTTATTTTTTTGTCTTTCCTTTGCCTGTATTTCTTTGTGGTGTACAGCCCTTTGTTCTTCAACTGTGGTTGTTTTTAAAGGGCTTTATAAATAAAGTTGGTATGGTATAGTATGGTATGCACACAAGGTGATGACATCATCCAGCAACTTCTACCTACTTTTAGGACAGCCAATAGCTGCTTTCCTTGCAGAGGAAAATTGTACAAAGTTGTTTAGCTGCTGAAAGACGACACCATTCCGACATCACTATGGTCATGTTGAAGAACCACAAGGAGTGTTAAATGTATATAATAATCATCATAGGCCCCCTTTAACATTTCAATTATTCTTTTATCCGGCCCGCGGGATGAGTTTGCTAAGTATAAAAATGAACCTGAAATTTTCTCCTTTGTGGTCCCCGATCTGTGTGACATTCATTTAAGATCTCCATGGAACCACTCTGTAAATGTTAGCAATGCATTATCACACTAATGCATTTATAATGTGAGCAACTTCATAATGCACTTAAAACGTTTTCTGTATGTATTCTGTATTATGCAACAAATAACACATTTGTTAAAGTCGAATATTACATGCCAGGGAAAGGTTTTTATACACTGTACGTTACCAGTTCCAAATGCATATTCATGAAAGCTTCCAATTAACCCTCTTTGCCTGTTGAAAATGCACATATAACAGCTTCTTCCCTCAGGCCGTAAGACTCTTGAACGCATCATAATTAGATTAATTTATCCCCTCAACTCCCCCCAAAATGGATTAACTCGCTGGAATAAAAAAGACAATATAACATACATCCATAAACTATTTATTTATTTATATATATTTATATATATTTATTGATTTTATATATATATTTATATATTATTTATATATATTTATTATTTATGTATGCACCTTATTGCTTTTTTATCCTGCACTACCATGAGCTTAAGTAACGAAATTTCGTTCTTATCTGTGCTGCAAAGTTCAAATTTGAATGACAATAAAAAGGAAGTCTGAGTCTAAGTCTATATATTACAGGAGAGCAAAGCCATATGCAAATGATCTGTGCTCATTCCATTTTCAGATGGAACAAATTCCTTTGATGCTGTCCGTAATGATTAATGTGACAGTGAAACACTATAAAGTCACATTCACCGCAAAGTCTAAAATATATATAACATTATGGTAGCACAGGTTGTGAAACAAAACACCCCCACAAGGAACAGAAAGATGAGTAAAGGATTGAGCAAGAAGAACATGACGTCATAGGCGCCGATATATACATTTCTGCCAGTGTGTGCTCCGTGTGTGTGTTTTAGTGTTGTCCCCATACCAATATTTTGGTACCGGTACCAAAAGTATTTCGATACTTTTCTGTACTTTTCTAAATAAGGTAGACCAGTGTTTTTCAACCTTTTTTGAGTCAAGGCACATTTTTTGCATTGAAAAAATCCGGAGGCACACCACCAGCAGAAATCATTAAAACATTAAACTCAGTTGACAGTAAAAAGTCGTTGTCGCAATTGTTGGAAATGACTTTAAACCATAACCAAGCATGCATCACCAGCGCTCTTGTCTCAAATTAGGTGTACTGTCACCACCTGTCACATCACGCCGTGACTTATTTGGAGTTTGTTGGTGTTTTCCTGTGTGTTGTGTTTTAGTTCATGTCTTCCACTCCTATTTTAATGGCATTTTCTCTTTTTTTGGTATTTTCCTGTAGCAGTTTCATGTCTTCCTTGAACGCTACTCCCCGCATCTACTTTTTTTTAGCAATCAAGAATATTTTAGTTGTCTTTATTCTTCTTCGTGGGGACATTGTTGATTGTCATGTCATGTTCGGATGTACATTGTGGACGCCATCTTTGCTCCACAGTAAGTCTTTGCTGTCGTCCAGCATTCTGTTTTTGTTTACTTTGTAGCCAGTTCAGTTTTAGTTTCGTTCAGCATAGCCTTCCCTAAGCTTCAATGCCTTTTTTTAGGGTCACTCACCTTTTGTTTATTTTTGGTTTAAGCATTAGATACCTTTTTACCTGCACGCTGCCTCCCGCTGTTTCCGACATCTACAAAGCAATTAGCTACCGGCTGCCACCTACTGATATGGAAGAGTATTACACGGTTACTCTGCCGAGCTCTAGACAGCACCGACACTCAACAACAACACATCATTTGCAGACTATAATTACTGCTTTGCATAAAATATTTTTGAACCAAATAGGTGAAATGACATAATCTCCCACGGCACACCAGACTGTATCTCACGGCACACTATTGTGCCGCGGCACAGTGGTTGAAAAACACTGAAGTCGACCACAAAAAATTTAATTATTGGCTTTATTTTAGGGTACATTAAACATGTGTTTCTTATTGCAATTTTGTCCTTAAATAAAATAGTGAACATACTAGACAACTTGTCTTTTAGTAGTAAGTAAACAAACAAAGATTCCTAATTAGTCTGCTGACGTATGCAGTAACATATTGTGTCATTTATCATACTATTATTTTGTCAAAATTATTAAGGACAACTGGTAGAAAATGAATTATTAATCTACTTGTTCATTTACTGTTAATATCTGTGTTAGGATAGAGTTCAAGGATGGACCCCGGGATGCAGAGAATGGAGGCAAGGTACACGATAACAAATAAAAATATTTAATAAGTCCAAAAATGGTAACTAAGGGTGATGGGGCAAAAGTGCACACCATGGGAAATATAACAAAAGTAGTCTCTTTCAGAGGTTGGCGGAGCAAAGGTCAGGACGCACACAGCGTGGCAAAAACTAGTCCTCTCAAAACAAGGTGGCTAGGAAAACAAAAACACAACGAGGTCAATATACAGAAATATGCGAAGGCAACATACCAGGGAAGCTGAATCAAGGTAGCACATGTCAGAGCGGAGTTCAGGAACAATAACTGGCAGGGACCAGCTGGTGGAGACGCGCTTAAATGCTACCAGGAAGTGATTAGCAGCAGGTGTGCCTCGTTGGGGACAAAAGACTGAGGAAGAAACTGAAAAACCAATAGAGAAGGCAGGGAGAAGGCAACAAACATAACAATCTGCTTACTTTCTCTTTTAACGTGTTCTATCTACACTTCTGTTAAAATGTAATAATCATGTATTCTTCTGTTGTTTGATACTTTACATTAGTTTTGGATGATACCGCAAATGTGGGTATCAATCCGATACCAAGTAGTTACAGGATCCTACATTGGTCATATTCAAAGTCCTCATGTGTCCAGGGACATATTTCCTGAGTTTATAAACATAATATACATTTTTTCAAAAATGAAAGAAGATTTTGTGATGTTAAAAAATATCGATGTAATCATAGTAGTATCAACTAGTGGATGGCGTCTGTTTACATTGTAGTGTCCCGGAAGAGTTGGTGCAAATTCTGGGAATTTGTTCTGTAGTGTTAATGTTGTGTTGCAGTGCAAATATTCTTCCATAATGTGTTTGTCGTTGTTGTTTAGTGTGGTTTCACTATATGGCACATGTTTATGACAGTGTCTGCGTTGTTCATACTGCTACTCTTAGTGTGACATGTATGGCTATTGTGTCGTGTACAGTGTGTTCAAAGTCAAGACGAATGTGTCATCATTTCATTATCGGGCACAATGAAATCTTGATTAGGCTTTCTTAGTTATGGACTATATGGTTTGTGCCTTTTTTATTATGTAAAACGGACCAAACCCGCCACAAAATGAACAACAACAAGATTGATTTTGCAAAAAAAGATTTCAAGGCTGCCCTTTGTCACCGATTCTGTTCATAACTTTTATGGACAGAATTTCTAGGCGCAGTCAGGGCGTTGAGGGGATCCGGTTTGGTGGCTGCAGGATTAGGTCTCTGCTTTTTGAAGATGATGTGGTCCTGATGGCTTCATCTGGCCAGGATCTTCAGCTCTCACTGGATCGGTTCACAGCCGAGTGTGAAGCGACTGGCATGAGAATCAGCACCTCCAAGTCCGAGTCCATGGTTCTTGCCCGGAAAAGGGTGGAGTGCCATCTTCGGGTTGTGGAGGAGACCCTGCCCCAAGTGGAGGAGTTCAAGTACCTCGGAGTCTTGTTCACGAGTGAGGGAAGAGTGGATCGTGAGATCGACAGGCGGATCGGTGCGGCGTCTTCAGTAATGCGGACCCTGTATCGATCCGTTGTGGTGAAGAAGGAGCTGAGCCGGAAGGCAAAGCTCTCAATTTACCGGTCGATCTACGTTCCCATCCTCACCTATGGTCATGAGCTTTGGGTTATGACCGAAAGGACAAGATCACGGGTACAAGCGGCCGAAATGAGTTTCCTCCGCCGAGTGGCGGGGCTCTCCCTTAGAGATAGGGTGAGAACCTCTGCCATCCGGGGGGAGCTCAAAGTAAAGCCGCTGCTCCTCCACATCGAGAGGAGCCAGATGAGGTGGTTCGGGCATCTGGTCAGGATGCCACCCGATCGCCTCCCTAGGGAGGTGTTTAGGGCACGTCCGACCGGTAGGAGGACACGGGGAAGACCCAGGACACACGTTGGGAAGACTATGTCTCCCGGCTGGCCTGGGAACGCCTCGGGATCCCCCAGGAGGAGCTGGACGAAGTGGCTGGGGAGAGGGAAGTCTGGGCTTCCCTGCTTAGGCTGCTGCCCCCGCGACCCGACCTCGGATAAGCAGAAGAAGATGGATGGATGGATGGATGGATGGATGGATGGATGGAAGATTGAAATTTACCGCCATTTCCACGTGGGTGCTGGGCATTGTCCGTGGGTGCTCGGGATCGGCGCCTATGCATGACGTTCATGAAGTTATTGATTGCAAGAGGCAAACTTAAAATCTGCTGAAGACACAGAGCTCAGTAATTGAAGTGAGATTGGAGTCATACAGTACCTCCAATGTTCTCTTGGCAGTTACTGACATGAACACACTGATTGTTGCTCAAAGCCCACAATGCCTGACACTTACACCTATTTCCCCAACACACACAACCACACCATGCCACATATTTGTCTTCATAAGCATTTGACAGTCACTTAAACATTCATCTGTCTTTTATGGTCTCTTCCATAAAGTGAGTCAAAAGGTACATGCCTCTGCCCCATTAACCGCATGCATTCACTATTCATTTTTATTACTACTACACTAATGTGCACTAACAAATAAATATGCACGTGTGCATTTATTCACCAGAAAAGAGAATCTGAGTTATAGCTACATTAAAACACCTTGCATCGTTAATGCACTACGTACAAATAGGACAATCACAAGCTGAGTCAAACCACTTGTATGAGTATTTTGTGATTAATCACAGTAAATTACTGGCTTACATAATTTAAAGTTAAAGTTGTAGTACCACTGATAGTCACACACACACTAGGTGTGGTGAAATTACCCTCTGCATTTGACCCATCCCCTTGTTCCACCCCCTGGGAGGTGAGGGGAGCAGTGAGCGGCAGCGGTGGCCGCGCTCGGGAATCATTTTAGTGATTTAACCCCCAATTCCAACCCTGGATGCTGAGTGCCAAGCAGGGAGGTAATGGGTCCCATTTTTACAGTCTTTGGTATGACTCGGCCAGGGTTTGAACTCACGACCTTATAGTCAAAGTGTCACATACAAACTATTTTTTTTTGTATGTTTTACTTGAATGCATGTCATTAATTTGCTCAAAACTTGGTGGCAATTTTATTTAAGTCCAGTCAGGGTTTGCGATGGAGTGAAATTTGTCACAGAGCACACCAGTCAGAGTCTCCTGTCTCATCATTGCACTGATGTATGCATTGAACTGGGTTGTGTGGATTTCTGACTAAAAATTGGCGAACGCTAGGGTTGCACGGTATACCGGTATTAGTATAGTACCGCGATACTAATGAAGCATATTCGGTACTATACCGCCTCTAAAAAGTACCGGCCCCCCACCCCCCACCCCCTCGTTGTCGCCACGCAGTGTCATTGCTGGTTTTACGAGCAGAGGAGCATGTTCGGCAGCGCACAATCACGGAGTACTTACAAGCAGACAGTGTGTAGACAGAAAAGGGAGAACGGACGCATTTTGGCTTAAAAACTAACTATAAAGGTGAAGCTATAACACTGAAACGCCCTCAGGAAGAGGTGCTTTAAGACATGGCTAGCTAGCTAGCGGCTAACGTCCATCCGCCGTCGGCAGTGTTTTAACTACTTCTAAATCACTAATCGTCGCCTCGGAAAAGTACCGAAAAGTATCAAAATCATTTTGGTATCGGGACAAAGCTATATACTATCAATGGTGTCGCGCAGGGCATCGTTAAAGTTGTTTGTGAGGTTATAGATAGAGCCCACATAATTTGGGAAAGGCAGTAGGCCAGCAAGAGTCGTAGTTGTGACAGCATTTATGTTGCGGCTGCTATAACATTGGTTATTAGTAGCTTGTTGACAATGAGTCAGAACTTTGAATTCTATAAGGCATGGGTGTCAAACTCTGTGTATTATGTAGCGTCTCGGAAGAGTTAGTGCTGCAAAGGATTCTGGGTATTTGTTCTGTTGTGTTTATGTTGTGTTACGGTGCGGATTTTCTCCCGAAATGTGTTTGTCATTCTTGTTTGGTGTGGATTCACAGTGTGGCGTATATTTCTAACAGTGTTAAAGGTTTTTATACTGCCACACTCAGTGTAACCTGTATCGCTGTTGATGAAGTATATGTTGCATTCACTCGTGTGTGCGTACAGAAGCCGTACCTATCTTGTGACTGGCTCTGAACGATGTTAGAATGGATGAAAAGCGGATGTGGCGATAGCTCGTAGAGTACGTTAAAGGCAGTGCATTTAAGGCATGCCCCCAAGACTGTGGTCCGGGTGGACGAGATATAATGACTGATGAACACCTCCATTCGATAATGAAGGTTGCCTCAGCTCAAAGCCTGAGCCCCGACATTAATGAATTAGCATCCAAGAAAAGATGGCAGGTATCTGGCTTGGGCACATCAGATTAGATCAGTGTGTTGCAAACTGAGCTGTTTAAAGTCCTGAATGGTTGTTTTATTCAATGTTATTTTATTTTCAAATGTATTAGCCTGTGGAAAAAGTTAATGTTGATATTTACCTCAGAAGGCTGCAAATAGAAAAGAGGCATTACATTTTTATTTAAATTGTATTTGATATGCCATTGATATTTTTTAATTATTATTATTATTATTTGAAACTCGGTTTTGCATGTCACTGTAAAGTTATATAAGCCTTGCTTGTTCAATATTCAATGCAAAACTTGTTTGGGTCCCTATTAAAAGGTTCATTTGTTCAACCTTGGTCCGCGGCTTTGTTCAGTTTTAAATTTTGGCCTACTCTGTATTTGAGTTTGACACCCCTGCTATAAGGCAATGATCGGACATTACTTTAGTGTACGGGAGTATCATAACTTTGGACGTGGTGACACCCCGGACAAGGATGAGATCTATCGTATTACCGTTGCGATGCGTGGGTTCATTTATTATTTGTGTAAGACCACAGCTATCAATTATAGTATGGAGCGCCACGCACGGAGGGTCTGATGGGATATTCATATGGATATTAAAATCCCCCATTATAATTATATCATGTGCGTGCGTCACTAGATCATAGACAAACTCTGAAAGTTAACTGATACATTTTGAATAGGGTTCAGGTGGGCGGTAGATAACAGCCAGGTAGAGAGGTAGCGGTGTGACAGACTTCATAGTAAGCACCGCAAATGATTTATATTTATTACTTAGGTTAGGGGTAAGGTTAAGGTTTTTATTGTATATTAGTGCGACACCATCTCTTTTTGTGCCCAGTAGAGCACCAAACACTCGCTGATTTCATCAGAGTTACTCATTATTGATGATTTGGTTTAGCTGCAATCACAGCAAAACAGACACCAAGCGAACATGAGTGCTGATATTGGACGACGCACTGATTGGTCCTGATGAATGTGTCTGTTTTTTGCCAGAAAGACAGCAGGGCGCTTGTCATTTTCTGAAGTAAAAAAAATATATATTCTTTTGCGGAAAATTTGATTCGACCTACTTGTAGAGAATGGTGTGAACTTTTTAGTGGTACTGACAGCTCAAAATCTTCAAAATGGTGTTTATTATGCCAAACTAAATAATAAATCAATTATTAATTTGACTACCGAGAATGAAATTACAGTCTATATACAAGCGTCTTCAAACTGAACTTTTAGAACAAACAGAAGGTGATTACACTTTATTAATACAAACTACTGCACATGTATGAAAGCGCTTTTCCAGGAAAAAATAGGTACACACATTAAACATATTACATTAAAGCAGGGCTATTCAACCACATAATGAAGGGGGCCGCAGTGTCAAGAGCCCGAGGGCTTAGGGGCCGGACATCAAAATTTGGACGTCTCGTCAGAAAGTGCCTCCGCTTTGAAACTGTGTTTACTTAAAGTGGAACTGCACTTTTTTTTCTTTTTTTTTTTGGCCTATCGTTCACAATCAGTATGAAAGACATGATGATGGATGTATTTTTTTTTTTTTTAAAGCATTCTAACTAGTAAATACATTTGATCAAAACTCTGCTCTGCTATGGGATCTAAAAACCCCTTAAAAAACATCCAAACACCTCCATTAAGGTTTTTTTTAAACATGATGTAAGTATATATGTAATGTAGTAACGGGCACATTTATAATAACATTTAATATTTACGTATATTTTGATAATTTTAAGCATACGGGGCGCATTAATTTCAGAAACGCATCACAACAATCACATTTTTTTAACATCACTAATTATTCCTCACTGCAGACTTTATGAGAGCCAACACACACTATAAAACATCACTTACTGTACAATGTCTGCTGTCATTAGGATGCCGACTGCTGGGATGTTCATATATTCCCATTTAGATAAAGAATGACTCATAAGCGTCACGAAGAGAAGCGTCTTTTTGTGTCGTTCCCGCCGTTTAAATTGGCTGTCGAAGTGTACCAACTTGTCGGAATACGTCCTCAACCTTCTTCTATCCAGGTGTGAGGCATGATTCATGATCTACAATAAACTTCCAGGGAGCAAGGAGGCGAGAAAGCAACTGACCAGTTGATCATGTCAAAATTGTACACATGCTTGTGATCAAGGCACCGCTATAAATAGTTTGTGCGCGTTTATGATAACAATATCACTAATACGTGGTTAATATTGAAATCACAAAATATAAATGGAGTATTGTTGGCGAATTTTGAATGGTGGCTCGCACTGCAAATACTGAAATCTAAGTAAGATTAAATATCTCAAATAAGGGTGATATTTGCTTATTTTCTGTCTAATAAGATAATTCTTCTCACTAAGCAGATTTTACGTTAGAGTGTTTTACTTGTTTTAAGGGTTTTGGTCCTAAATTATCTCAGTGAGTTATTACAGCTTGTTGCTGAGATTGTATGACCTATGAAACTAGAATATCAACTGTTGCAAAGCTGTGTCATCAACACTCACAAGTATAAAACTACTTTTTTTAAAGTAATAATTTCTTATTTCAAGCATGAAAGAGACAATTGTGTCTTATAATTAAAACAGATGACAGCCAAATTGACTTTGCTGTTTTATTTTCAATGAAACAATAGAAAATACGTACTTATATAGTAGTACAGTTGGCACAGTACAGTAAACTGTAAACAGTTAATATTCAAACATTTAACATTTGACATTTCTAACAATTTTGAACAGAAATAGTTCATGCACATTCAGATAAATTCCTCAAAATTACAATTAAAAAAATTTTGGCCGGGGCCCGGGCTGTGTATATGCGCACTAATTGACTGAAAGAGCACGCACTTGGCGCGATGATGTCATCTTATCGATGGAAAAATGCATTTTTAGACCATATGACTTGCCTGAGCGGCTAGGAGACCCCGAGAGTAACAAACGGTTGCCTTGTTGCCTTTCCATTAAGAACAATAAATTAGTTTTTAGTATAAGTTTGCTGGTTTCAAGAAATGTCATGCCGAGCGCATATCATTATGTCAAGATAATGGCACTAGCATTTACTTCATTTAAGAATATTTTTCAACATATTGAGCAAAAAGGTCTCCTTTTTATTTTTTCTACCAAGAAAAGTGCACTTGTTACTAGTGAGAATATACTTATTTTAAGGTATTTTGGGGTTCATTGAGGTTAGCTAATTATAATAATATAATAATATAAATACATTTTCTTGTTCTATTGGCAGATCATTTTCCTTAGTTCAAATAAAATACCCCTAATTTTTGTATTTTTTCTTCTTGTTTTTGAACACTGACTTTTTGCAGTGCGGTTGGTAGAGCGGCCGTGCCAGCGACTTGAGGGTTCCAGGTTTGATCCCGGCTTCCGCCATCCTAGTCACTGCCGTTGTGTCCTTTGGCAAGATACATTACCCCACCTGCTCCCAGTGTCACTAACACTGGTTTAAATGTAACTAAGATAATGGGTTTCACTACGTATGTGAAGCTCTTTGAGTCACTATAGAAAAGCGCTATACAAATATAATTCACTTCACATTTATTGGATTTTGTGGGCGAAATAGAGGACCTTCAATTGGCTCTGCTTTAAGCGTGTCATGATCCGTGGCCCGGATCATGTTTTGTTTAGTCATGTTCTGTTAGTTTCAGAGTCTTCAATAAAAGTCAAAATAATGGTATTGTTCATTCATCAATTTCAGTCATCATTCATTCATTTTTTTCTGCATGTGATACTACAAACCACGTTTCCATATGAGTTGGGAAATTGTGTTAGATGTAAATATAAACGGAATACAATGATTTGCGAATCATTTTCAACCCATATTCAGTTGAATATGCTATAAAGACAACATATTTCATGTTCAAACTGATAAAAAAAAATTTTTTTTGCAAATAATCATTAACTTTAGAATTTGATGCCAGCAACACGTGACAAAGAAGTTGGGAAAGGTGGCAATAAATACTGATAAAGTTGAGGAATACTCATCAAACACTTATTTGGAACATCCCACAGGTGAACAGGCAAATTGGGAACAGGTGGGTGCCATGATTGGGAGTAAAAGTAGATGCCATGAAATGCTCAGTCATTCACAAACAAGGATGGGGCGAGGGTCATCACTTTGTCAACAAATGCGTGAGCAAATTGTTGAACAGTTTAAGAAAAACCTTTCTCAACCAGCTATTGCAAGGAATTTAGGGATTTCACCATCTGCGGTCCGTAATATCATCAAAGGGTTCAGAGAATCTGGAGAAATCACTGCACGTAAGCAGCTAAGTCTGTGACCTTCGATCCCTCAGGCTGTACTGCATCAACAAGCGATATCAGTGTGTAAAGGATATCACCACATGGGCTCAGGAACACTTCAGAAACCCACTGTCAGTAACTACAGTTTGTCGCTACATCTGTAAGTGCAAGTTAAAACTCTCCTATGCAAGGGGAAAACCGTTTATCAACAACACCCAGAAACGCAGTCGGCTTCGCTGGGCCTGAGCTCATCTAAAATGGACTGATACAAAGTGGAAAAGTGTTCTGTGGTCTGACGAGTCCATATTTCAAATTGTTTTTGGAAACTGTGGACGTCGTGTCGTCCGGACCAAAGAGGAAAAGAACCATCCGGATTGTTATAGGCGCAAAGTTGAAAAGCCAGCATCTGTGATGGTATGGGGGTGTGTTAGTGCCCAAGACATGGGTAATTTACACATCTGTGAAGGCGCCATTAATGCTGAAAGGTACATACAGGTTTTGGAGCAACATATGTTGCCATCCAAGCAACGTTACCATGGACGCCCCTGCTTATTTCAGCAAGACAATGCCAAGCCACGTGTTACATCAACGTGGCTTCATAGTAAAAGAGTGCGGGTACTAGACTGGCCTGCCTTTAGTCCAGACCTGTCTCCCATTGAAAATGTGTGGCGCATTATGAAACCTAAAATACCACAACGGAGACCCCCGGACTGTTGAACAACTTAAGCTGTACATCAAGCAAGAATGGGAAAGAATTCCACCTGAGAAGCTTAAAAAATGTGTCTCCTCAGTTCCCAAACGTTTACTGAGTGTTGTTAAAAGGAAAGGCCATGTAACACAGTGGTGAACATGCCCTTTCCCAACTACGTGTTGCAGCCATGAAATTCTAAGTTAATTATTATTTGCAAAAAAAAAAAAAGTTTATGAGTTTGAACATCAAATATCTTGTCTTCGTAGTGCATTCAATTGAATATGGGTTGAAAAGGATTTGCAAATCATTGTATTCCGTTTATATTTACATCTAACACAATTTCCCAACTCATATGGGAACGGGGTAATATTCTGGTCAATTACCGTAATTAAAGGTATGTTATTGTAATGGATTTACTAATAAAAACCAAGGTACCACTGCAATATTTTTCAAGGGTGGCCAAAGAAGAACCCATCAATGTTTCCGGGACCCTGACTAAAGGTGCAATACACAAATGTAGTCACCATTTCATGTCATCGTGGCATCAAAATCGAAATCCAACCAGCCACATCACAATCACCATCTGATTTTTGTTGATTGATTGATTGATTGCAAGCAAAAAGTAGCCTGCAAACTCACCATACCAAATGTATGTGTCACGGCCCGGGACGCATGCCAATGCGCATTCATCAATAAGCCCAAGCCCCGCGGAGCGCACCTCGAGACACGCCCACGGCCGCTCACCTCCTGCACGCGTCTCTCCGGCGGCAGCCGGCGGTTGCAATCTATCAGCAATCATCACACCTGGGGAGCTGATGATCAGACCTGCCTTTATAAGCCTGCTCAACCTGCTATCCCGCACCAGAACGTAACCATCTGTTGCGATCATCGTGCTCTATGCAATCTTGCTCTTTGCTCTCTGTGTTTTCTTCCCCGTGTTTGATTAGTCTCGTGTCTTCCTTGTCGCTCCAACTGCAGACCTCCGTTCCCGCATTGACGAGGTGTGTGTCTCGTCATTCCTTGATCCTCTGCTTCCCGGACTGCCTCTTGGATCTTGACCTCCCGCCTGGACACAGACCTCTTACACCCCGCTATAGCCCTCGACTTCCTGCTTGTCTCACGGATCTATGAGCCTGCCCTGCCCCTTTTGGACTTGCCTCTCGCTCAACACTACCGGTAACACTCACCAGCTAATCTCACACACACACACACACACACACACACACACACACACACACACACACACACACACACACACACACACACACACACACACACACACACACTCTTGGATTTTTGTCACACTCCATTCCCTTGTTTATTTTTTTTGTTTGTTTGTTATTAAATATATATTTTGTATATATATATATAATAAATCATAGAGCTAAACTACACCCCTTGTTGTCTGTGCCGTCGACTCCCGTACACAACAATATGTACTGTATTTTGTCAATGTTTTGCCCTTGGCCAAGGTCTGTAATCTACTGGGGATAGTCTAGTTATGTGTGGTCATTATAGCATTATAAAAAATAACATGTGCCTATTGTGGGCAGGGAGCAAGTGAGCAATGGGTGAACCTCCATCAAGTTTATGGGTGCTGCTCTGACCGATGCTGTCAAGCTGCCAGCTTGCATGTGCAAATCAACCTCATCATCCATCTCATCTGTGAAGGCACTGCCTTTGCACACTATTGATCACGCGGCGTGTGGAGCGAGGTCGTTGTGACCATGAAAATACATTACAATATGAATTGAAAGGCAGATAACTGTGTACGTGAATGTGTGCGTGCGTGTGTGTGTGTGTGTTTGTGTGTGTGTGTGGGTGTGTTTGTGTTCTTGTATTTCTACACTTCTTGAGAAACCAACAGGGAAGAGTGTCTTCCATATGAGGACCGGTGAACAAGTTAGGACATAAATCATGGTCCCAATACGGAAAACCATTGCATCTAATAGAGAATGTCTCATTTGCACCCCTGGTGGTGAAATCTATCAAAATTGGGGTTGTCCCAAAAAGGAGGGATTTTTTAAAAGCACTGTGTGTCGGTTTTAAAAGTGCTATCTCTCTTGTCAACATATGAAATAACAAGTGTGTGTAAAAAATTTAAAGTGCTCCCCCTCTGGCCAACATATGTAATAACAAGTGTGCGTAGGAAATTGAAATGCGCCCCCTTCGGCCAAAATTTATTTAATATATATATATATCTATATATATATATATATATATATATATATATATATATATATATATATATGTATGTGTGGGAAAAAAAATCACAAGACTATTTCATCTCTACAGGCCTGTTTCATGAGGGGGGGTACCCTCAATCGTCAGGAGATTTTAATGGGAGCATTCGCATACCATGGTTTATATAGGGCACAGAGTGGGTGGGTACAGGCTGGCCTAGGGGCGTGGTGATTGGCTCATGTGTTACCTAGGAGGTGTTTCCGTCTATGGCGGCATGCTGTAACAATTTCGCTGCGCTTGTTGAGGGATGACAAGTCTGGACGGTAAATAATAAACAGTTTCTCTTTCAAGCATAGGTTGCATCTTTTATTACCACTATTGTAAGGTGTGCTGGATGCAAGAATTTGCCATGTTATTGAATATTCAACATTATTGTCTTTGAGGTCCCAAATGTGTTTGCTGAGTTCTGTGGTATTTCGCAGGTTTTTGTTCCTGAAAGAAGCCTTGTGATTGTTCCATCTGGTTTTGAATTCTCCCTTGGTTAATCCTACATATGTGTCGGATGTGTTAATGTCCTTGCGTATTACCTTAGATTGGTAGACAACTGATGTTTGTAAGCACCCCCCGTTGAGAGGGCAATCAGGTTTCTTTCGACAGTTACAGCCTTTGGAGTCGCTCTGTCTGGGGGCCGATGGCTCATTTGCAATTGTTTTGTTGTGGTTTGAGATGATTTGTCGTATATTGTTCATGCAGCTGTAGCTCAATTTAATGTTGTTCTTGTTGAATACTTTTCTTAGGGTGTTGTCTTTGGGAAAGTGTTTGTCAATCAGATTGAGGAATTTGTGTCCAATGTTAGTTGAGACGTTTTTGCTGTATGGGGGGTTGTACCAGATGATGTCGTTTCGTTTTCTGTTCTTTTTTGGCTGGTTTCCTGGCGTGGGTTCATAGGTGAGGGTGAAATTGTATCCGCTTTCATCAAGGGCTTTTTGGTACGGGGGGGTTGCTTGGTCAAATTCAGCTTTGCTAGATGACAGCATCGATAGCCTTTTATTGATTCCGGTAGGTATTCTTTTCGTGGTGGTGGGTGGGTGGTTGCTGTCATGGTGCACGTATTGGAGTGTTGTGTTGTGTCTATATATATATATATATATATATAGACATACTGTAATGACGAAGTAAATAATGAAGACTAAAAACCAAACAAAAAATTCAAAAACAAAAAAATTAACTAAAAGCTTACTTTTTTTATATTTGCATAGTATGTATATATATTATTAATGTTGTAAATACAAATCTTTATATATCTAGAAAGGGCGGTCCTAAAGAGTTAGGCATTTGCTCGATTTGTCCCATGTTTACTTTTGTTTATTCCTATAATGTGATGTGGGGCGCCATACTTTATGTCCATTTGATCAGATTGCCTGAATGTGAATTTACAGTATATTGTATTAGGTGCAAATACAATGATTTCATTTTCGCAAAAATCGATTATTACCTCATTACCCAATGCTACTAATGTGCATATTCATTCTGGTTGTGCTTACCAACCTCAAAGCAATTGTATGTGGTACAAGGTGTAAGGATGAGTGTGACCAGTAGATGGCAGTCACACATGGGAGATGCGTGTGGACTGCAGGCTGACGCCTGTTAAATAAATGTACCCGTAAGCAAGCAACGTCAAAACCTTGATGTTGAATTGAAAACCGTAGGGGCAAATCAAAATGTTTGAAGTTGAGAAAGTAACTTTTAATACACCCACACAATGTGTATATTACAAGTTGACAACATTTTCCGCAGTAGCAGACACATCCGCTGAAAAAGGGACATGCTACAACACTTGCATGATGTCATCTTCTCTCTTTTCTGTCCTTCCGCTGTGTCAGAGGCTCTGCGAGTCCACACACACACACACACACACACACACACACACACACACACACACACACACACACACACACACACACACACACACACACACACACACACACACACACACACACACACACACACCTTAGTAAACCAGTGTTGACGAATTAAAAATGAGACACAAAATCCAGTCATGTTTACTTTTGACTGGTGGATGGGTGGAACATGTTCAGAATACATCCAATCACAGTTCTTTAATAGCATACAATTTTGTCATTTTGTCCACCAAACGTTTTATGCTGTGCGTGAATGCACAGAGGTGAGCTTTGTTGATTTTATTGATTTGCTGGAGTGCTTATCAGGGATATTTGGTTAATCCATGACTGCAAGCTAATCGATGCTAACATGCTATTTAGGCTAGCTGTATATACATATTGCATCATTATGCCTCGTTTGTAGGAATATTTGAGCTCATTTAATTTCCTTTACTTATGTCCTCTGTGTATTTAATTGATATTTGCATGTCTCATGACACATTATCTGTATGTAATATTGGCTTCATTTCTAATAGCTGTTTGTGTGCAATGTTGTTCCAGACCACAGCAAACGTTACCCAGCTTGCAAAGATTGTAATAAATCCATTAGAAAAAGACAGCCTGGCGTTTCCTTTAACTTGGACACACACATCTATACATTTGGCCATTCTGAGCTAGTAATTTCCAGAAGTTATCTCATCCTGTGAGACGCTTTCATTTCTAATGTTGCAAAAATGTGTAGAATAAAAATTTAAATACAACATTTCTTTCGAGGAAGATTTGCATCAGCCTTTGATAGTAGGCTAATATAACTATTATTGACACTTACATCATGTGTTGCCTTCATTATAGCACTTATATAAGACTTTAAATGTTTTGCGGCTCCAGACAGATTTTGAATTTTTTTAACATTTTGGGTTGCCGACCCGGACCTAGGTGTTCACATAGTGCAAAAGTGAAAAGGACACATTTTATTTTTAAGTTAAAGGGGAACATTATCACCAGACCTATGTAAGCGTCAATATATATCTTGATGTTGCAGAAAAAAGACCATATATTTTTTAACCGATTTCCGAACTCTAAATGGGTGAATTTTGGCTAATTAAACGCCTTTCTATTATTCGCTCTCGGAGCGATGACGTCACAACGTGACGTCACATCGGGAAGCAATCCGCCATTTTCTCACTTTCGTCGGTGTGTTGTCGGAGGGTGTAACAACATGAACAGAGACGGATTCAAGTTGCACCAGTGGCCCAAAGATGCGAAAGTGGCAAGAAATTGGACGAAATTTGTTCAAAATACGAGGCTGTGGGAAAAGCCGACGAAACGGTCAGTCGTTTGTTCCGCACAATTTACCGACGAAAGCTATGCTACGACAGAGATGGCAAGAATGTGTGGATATCCTGCGACAATCAAAGCAGATGCATTTCCAACGATAAAGTCAAAGAAATCTGCCGCCAGACCCCCATTGAATTTTCCGGAGTGTGTGAGCAATTCAGGGACAAAGAACCTCGGTAGCACGGCAAGCAATGGCAGCAGTTTGTTCCCGCAGACGAGCGAGCTAAACCCCCTGGATGTCTTGGCTCACACCGTCCCTTATGCCACCGAAGATGATCAAGAGAAGAATATCGACCCTAGCTTCCCTGGCCTGCTGACATCAACTCCAAAACTGGACAGATCAGCTTTCAGGAAAAGAGAGCGGATGAGGGTATGTCTACAGAATATATTAATTGATGAAAACGTTATTCATTACTCGCGGTTTTACGTAAATTATTATACATAAACTGTGTTTACCAATAATTTAGCTTAAAAACACTTATTTTTTTCAATCATTCGAGTACATTCGGGTAGTCTTGTGTAATGCAGTATTTTGGGTCTATTTAGGTATGGTTAACCTGAGTGCTGAAATCGTGGAAAAATATATGTTCTTAGCGCGCCTTAAATGGGCTGTCTGCACTCTCAAAGTGCATGTTGTTGCCAAATGTATTTCATATGCTGTAAACCTAGTTCATAGTTGTTAGTAATTATCTTATCAGACAGTGTTAAGCCGCTGAAATCCGAGTCTGAATCCGAGCTAATGTCGCTATACCTTGCTGTTCTATCCACCATGTTTGTTTGTATTGGCATCACTGTGTGACGTCACAGGAAAATGGACGGGTGTATATAACGATGGTGTCACGAGGGGGGGGTCGCAGCTTGCTGCGGGGTTGTTCTTCCAACGCAAAAACACGGCTCCGGACGACAGCGTGAAGGTAGGCTAGGATTTATTAACATAAATCACGCACTACCACAAACATAAACAATACAACAACAACAACAAAAAAGGCAAGCGTGCCTAAAACGCAAGTGAGGCTAATCGTTAGCAGAAGCTATGGCATGGACATGGAAACCTACTTGGTCAGAGCAAGACATAAACCGGTGTGACATCAAAACAATGCAGGCAGAACGAGTGATGAACAAAGGTAGGCTTAAATAACAGTGACATGATTGGTGACAGGTGTGTGTGAGTCCGAACGTGAAACAGGTGCGTGACGTGACAGGTGAAAACTAATGGTTGCTATGGTGACAAACAAACAAAAGTGCACAAAAAGTCCAAAAACAAAACCGAACATGACTAAAACAAAACATGATCACACAGACATGACAGATGGTTAAAATCAGGCACTTTGAAGCTTTTTTAGGGATATTGCGTGATGGGTAAAATTTTGAAAAAAAACTTCGAAAAATAAAATAAGCCACTGGGAACTGATTTTTAATGGTTTTAACCCTTCTGAAATTGTGATAATGTTCCCCTTTAAAGCTGGGTGTATTCGCTGTTTCAGGTGTTCTGTCGAAAAGAGCTACTTGTTGCCTAGTGGTTAGAGTGTCCGTCCTGAGATCGGTAGGTTGGGAGTTCAAATCCCGGCCGAGTCATACCAAAGACTATAAAAATGGGACCCATTACCTCCCTGCTTGGCACTCAGCATCAAGGGTTGGAATTGGGGGTTAAATCACCGAAATGATTCCCGGGCGCAGCCACCGCTGCTGCCCACTGCTCCCCTCACCTCCCAGGGGGTGATCAAGGGTGATGGGTTAAATGCAGAGAATAATTTCGCCACACCTAGTGTGTGTGTGTGACAATCATTGGTACTTTAACTTTTAACTTTATTTCTGTTTAAACGACGAAAAAACAAATGCCAACATTATTTGCGCCAATGTGAACTTCCTCACGCTGTAATTGTCTAGATGCTTACTGGTCAGAGAACACAATGGAATAAATAGAATTTCATAGAAAAAGGGTGACTGATGACTCCTGGTTAGTAAAACACAACTTGGAAGAAAAAAAACATAACGATAGACAGGCAATGTTGTTAAGTTTCTCTGCGTAAATGAGTGGAAAATGCAGAAACTTTGAGGCATGATTAAGATGACCTGACGATGAACTAGTTTGAGGAGAATGTTTTTGTATTATTCATAATACTACTGTACCTTTCAATTTTGTAAATATTTACTATTGTGTGTAAAGTCTTACTGAATGTTCTATTCAGTTTAAGAACGAGGCCATCAAGTTAAGATAAATGTTGTGATGGTTTATAAAATGTGGATGACGAATACTTTATTGTACTTTTTGTTATAGTTTCCCCCAAGAGATTGCAACCTTATTGTGGTTAAGAGCTATCAGTAGGAGTTTATTTTCAGGTGGAAGACCCAGGTTGAACAGGTGTGAAGGTAGAGGCCTGCAATCCTCTTCTCCGGGTTGGAGTTGGACACATACTGCTGCACCACATTGTGAAGTCATCATCGGGCGGTCACTCGAAGTGAGTATGACGATCCTCCTGGTAGGGGGGTATCCCTTTATGGAGGATGCCTGTGTGTGACTTTGTTTAACGTGGGGAGACTGGTGCACAGACAGTCACCACACGATCCTTGACAGATCCAGGTCAGGGTCCAGTGGCATGGAGTCCAAGACGACTGGGGACCCTTTTCTGCTGCAGCCTTCATCCGCCATCCCAGCCGTTGTGGTAGTTCTTACATCTACCGTCTTCCGCCTGCTCCGCCTGCTCCGCCGTTGAGGTCTTCACCGTATCCCTGGCTTGGGGGCAGTCAGGTACTAGGCCTTTGCCAAGGGCCACCTGGGGTAACAGTATTAAAGGGATTAACCTCCTCGTGCCCCAAAACCCCCATAGAGGAGCCTCCACTGCCGGATGCACTTTAACGTCATGCCCAGGACAGAAGTATGCGGACGACACAACAGTAGTGGGCCTCATCCATGACAACAATGACATGGACAACAGGGAGGAGGTGAAACATCTGGTTGACTGGTGCAGAACCAACAACCTGGTCCTGAACATCGACAAGACCAAGGAGATCATCGTCGACTCCACTCTTCATCAACGGCACAGCAGTGGAGATCGTAAGCAGCACCAAGTTCCTGGGGGTGCAGATAGCTGACAATATGACCTGGTCCCCACACACCGGAGCTCTTATAAAAAGAGCTCAGCAACGCATGCAGTTTTTGGTCCCTCCCCCCATTCTTACCACATTCTACAGATAAACTATAGAGACCAACTGCATCTCTGTCTGGACTGGAACCTGCAGTGCCTCAGACTGGAAGTCTCTGCAGAGAGTGGTGAGGACGGCGGAAAAGATCACCAGGACTCCTCTTCCTCCTATCCAGGAAATCGCAAAAAAACGCTGCCTGACCAGGGCTCATAAAATCTGTAGCGACTCCTCCCACCCCCACCAAGGACTGTTTTCACTGCTGGACTCTAGAAAGAGGTTCCGCAGCCTACGTAGCATAACCCCCAGGTTTTCTAACAGCTTCTTCCCTCAAACCATAAAGTTAAAGGACCACACTAGGTGTGGTGAAATTACCCCTCTGCATTTGACCCATCCCCTTGTTCCACCCCCTGGGAGGTGAGGGGAGCAGTGAGCAGCAGAAGGATTGGTGATTTAACCCCCAATTCCAACCCTTGATGCTGAGTGCCAAGCAGGGAGGTAACGGGTCCCATTTTTATAGTCTTTGGTATGACTCGGCCGGGGTTTGAACTCACGACCTACTGCTCTAAGGGCGGACACTGTAACCACAAGGCCACTGAGCAGGATCTTAAGACTCTTGAACGCATCATAGTAATCCGCTCAATTCCCGCCAAAAACGGATTAACTCGCTGGAATATAAAGACAATATAACATACATCCATAAACGTGGATGCATATGCAAAAGTGCAATATATTTATCTGTACAGTAATCTATTTATTTATATCTGCACCTTATTGCTCTTTTATCCTGCACTACAACCAGCTAATGCAACAAATTTCGTTCTTATCTGTACTGTAAAGTTCAAATTTGAATGACAATAAAAGGAAGTCTAAATCTATACTGTAGGTCCTGGTTTACTAAAGATTAGTATGTACGAAACCGCGTGCAAACTTGATAGCACACGCAAAGCTGATCTACTAAACATGTGCAAAGTGGATTGTTTC
The DNA here is from genome assembly GCF_033978685.3 of Nerophis lumbriciformis. NCBI lineage: Eukaryota > Metazoa > Chordata > Actinopteri > Syngnathiformes > Syngnathidae > Nerophis > Nerophis lumbriciformis. Next base: position 31,447,694 of record NC_084574.2, on the reverse strand, counting down.
TCTTTCTCTTTTGCGTCTCTGTCTTCATTATTATGCAAAATATATGCTGATCAACAGAATGCCCACAATACTAGGGGGAGAAGAAGGAAATATAAGTATTTAGCACATGCAATGTGATTTATTAACACTTACCACCGTTTTGCCGGTACTATTTTGCGTTTTTTTTTTTAGTAACTGTGCAAACTGAGAGTTCAACACACCTGCAGGATTAGTGCTAATGTTGCACAGAGAGATGATGGACAGACGAGAATCCTCCGTCCTTCGTGGGTGTGTCAACCTTTTAGGGTGGTCAGAATTAAAATATTTAAGACATTTCGTCTATTCAGCAACATAATCCTATAGCTGCTAGAGGACATAAGTGGCTGATTAAAACAAATTCAATTGATGCGTTTTGGTGTCCTTTTTTTTTTCCACATAGAATGTATCTCATTAAAATGTTTCTGATGTGAAAAAAAACCAAAAAACTCTTGAAGTATGCACGTTTGCGTATTGAGCAGAGTAAGTGCAGCCTCTCTCCCATGCACCTTCAGCAATAAAAAAAATAAAAAATAAAAAACAAATGGCATCAATTTAGATGCACTGCACGACTGCTTCTAAAATGGCCATAAAGAGTGGTAAATGTCTCCTGTATGTTTGAAAACATAACAAAATGCCGCAAGTAGGAGCATGATAACATAAATGTGCCGTAAATGAGAGTGTCTCTGTGGTGATGCCCTGTATAGTACAGGCTAGGGTTGTATTAGTAGTGTACTGCGATACTAATCAATCACAGTCGTTACTATACCGCCTCTAAAAAGTACCGGACCCCCGCCCGTCTTGTCATGCGGAACGCCCTCAGGAAGAGGTGCGACCGTATTGCTAGCAATCATTACCTATTAGGGCGACCATCTTAACTTGGAACACACTGATCACATGTGAATGAAGTGCATACTTAATCAACAGCCATACATGTTACACTAAGGGTGGCCGTATGAACAACGCCAACACTGTCATAAACATGTGCCATATAGTGAAACCACACTAAACAACAATGACAAACACATTTTGGGAGAATATTTGCACCGCAACAAAACATTAAAGGGGAACATTATCACCAGACCTATGTAAGCGTCAATATATACCTTGATGTTGCAGAAAAAAAGACCATATATTTTTTTAACCGATTTTCGAACTCTAAATGGGTGAATTTTGGCAAATTAAACGCCTTTCTATTATTCGAGCGAGCTAAACCCCCTGGATGTCTTGGCTCACACCGTCCCTTATGCCACCAAAGATGATCAAGAGAAGAATATCGACCCTAGCTTCCCTGGCCTGCTGACATCAACTCCAAAACTGGACAGATCAGCTTTCAGGAAAAGAGAGCGGATGAGGGTATGTCTACAGAATATATTAATTGATGAAAATTGGGCTGTCTGCACTCTCATAGTGCATGTTGTTGCCAAATGTATTTCATATGCTGTAAACCTAGTTCATAGTTGTTAGTTTCCTTTAATACCAAACAAACACATACCAATCGTTGGTTAGAAGGCGATCGCCGAATTCGTCCTCGCTTTCTCCCGTGTCGCTGGCTGTCGTGTCGTTTTCGTCGGTTTCGCTTGCATACGGTTCAAACCGATATGGCTCAATAGCTTCAGTTTCTTCTTCAATTTCGTTTTCGCTACCTGCCTCCACACTACAACCATCCGTTTCAATACATTCGTAATCTGTTGAATCGCTTAAGCCGCTGAAATCCGAGTCTGAATCCGAGCTAATGTCGCTATAGCTTGCTGTTCTTTCCGCCATGTTTGTTTGTATTGGCTTCACTATGTGACGTCACAGGAAAATGGACGGGTGTATATAACGATGGTTAAAATCAGGCACTTTGAAGCTTTTTTTAGGGATATTGCGTGATGGGTAAAATTTTGAAAAAAACTTCGAAAAATATAATAAGCCACTGGGAACTGATTTTTAATGGTTTTAACCCTTCTGAAATTGTGATAATGTTCCCCTTTAACACTACAGAACATTGGTGGATCTACACCTAACATCCACTGTAGTGATACCAAGTAAAACAGTGTATCTAGTTGATACTACTATGATTACATCAATATTTTTTAGCATCACAAAATCTTCTTTCATTTAAAAAAAAATTATATTATGTTTATAAACTCAGGAAATATGTCCCATGACACATGAGGACTTTGAATATGACCAATGTATGATCTTGTAACTACTTGGTATCGGATCGATACCCAAATGTGTGGTATCATCCAAAACTAATGTAAAGTATCAAACAACAGAAGAATAAGTGATTATTACATGTAGTCCTAGTCACGTAATTCTTCCACCTGAGCCCCCCAGCGTGTCCATGAAACATTTAAGGGGAACTGCATTTTTTGGGGAATTTTGTCTATCGTTCACAATCCTTATGAGAGACAAGACAACAAAAGGTGGGTTTTATTTTTTTATTTTTTTTGCATTCTTTATTGTAATATTTATCTCATTCTCGGTGGCTAGCAATGCAGCTAACGGGAGCAATCAATTCTACCTCCAAATCACTTTAAAAATGCATTCAAAAACCGCCAACAATACGTGCCTGAAAAACCTTGAAAATGCTTGGATTTTAATTTTATGTTTTCAAGGTTTGAAAAAAATGCTTGAATTTTGGGTGAAGGGCTTGGAAATAGTGACATTTTTTGTGGTCCCCTTTACTTAGAAAAGTACCAAAATATTTTGGTACCGGTACCAAAATATTTGGTATCGGGACAATACTAGTACAGGCAAAATCCTGCACCACTTTACAATTGCACACGCAGTCTTAGTAAATCACACGCAACATGCCCACTAGTAGTGCATGCTGTTTTATAGATTGCACAAGTTGGTTAGTGCTTGGTATTTGGATCTTAATACATCAGGACCTTACAGTAGCTAACAACCAAATTCTATGAAGAAAAAAAGTGATGGAGCAACGTGTACACATGATGCCCCCTTTACATTTGTGACTGCCCCCTCATACTGTATATGCCTGCCTGGAAACGGCCGTGATTGGGAATATAAAACATTACACACGGTGCTCAAAAATGTGTCAGATTGTTTTAGCACGACATCGGTACGTTACGAAGCCACACAACTTGATGGAACGTGGCGTATTATGGCTACAGTAGTCAGACGTACAGTGCTTCAACATATGGGTATTATTATGGATTGTGTCTAAGGACCCAAAAATAGCACTTGATAGGAGACATATTACCGGCCGTTTTGTTTCGCAATGTTATGCAAATCCAACTTATCTTACCTATTGGTACATGCTGGTGTGTTTATGGGATCGACATAAGTCACGAAAATGTGCGCGCATCCGCCATTGTAGTCTGTGCCGCAGCAATAAGCTTCGTATTTTTCTCTATCCTCTTGTTGTGGGTTCAGTCTGCCCCACAACAAGAGGACAGGAATCCTATGCTGTTGCCATTTTTAATATAAAGTAGTGTACAGTTTTAATCTACATTTGTCAGTAGACTCGCTATGGAAGTGCTAAAAACTACCGGTACAACAAAAATTACGGGGAGAAGATGCTGTTGGAGTGGAGCCACGTAAATAAGACCGCCCACAAAATAGTGCATCCTGAAGAGACGGTCGGACATGTTAAGTCAGGGGTGCTCATTACGTCGATCGCGATCTACCGGTCGATCTCGATTGACCGGTCGATCTCGGAGGGTGTGTCAGTCGATCACCAGCCAGGCATTAAAAAAATAGTCCTAAAAATGAGCGATCACTTGATTGACATTCACGGCACCCGAGGGTCTTCTGAGATGACGCTGGCTGCTGCCAGCTCATTAAAATTACCGACTGGAAGGCGAGAAACACTTTATTTCAACAGACTCTGGCGCCGCACCTGTCGTCAAAACTCCAAAGACCGACTGCACAGTTGCACAATAAAAGCTCTGCTTCATCCTGCCTGCGCTACCAAAATAAGAGTCTCAGAAAGCTGGCGTGCACAAGCTAGCAAGCTACGGAGTTTGCCGACAATGTATTTCTTGTAAAGTGTATACAAAGGAGTACGGAAGCTGGACAAATAAGATGCCAAAAACCAACCACTTTCATGTGGTATTGGACAGAAAGGAGGACTTTTTTTCTCCTCCATTCGAAAATGCGGACGTTATCATCACCACTGTCTGATTCCAATCAATGCAAGTCATCAGAATCAGGTAATACACCAACTTATATTCTTGTCTTCTTGAAAGAAAGGAATCTATATGTGTTAAACATGCTTGTATTATCTTTAACCACCTTTAAGTTGTTAACAATATTAACTATATGTGTTAAACATGCTTGTATTATCTTTAACCACCTTTAAGTTGTTAACAATATTAACTATTTGTGTTAAACATGCTTGTATTATTTTTAACCACCTTTAACTTGTTAACAATATTAACTATATGTGTTAAACATGCTTGCATTATCTTTAAACACCTTTAACTTGTTAACAATATTAACTATATGTATTAAACATACTTGTATTATCATTAAACACCTTTAATGTATTAACAATATTAACTATATGTGTTAAACATGCTTGCATTATCATTAAACACCTTTAACTTGTTAACAAAAACATATATTTCATAAATAAGTAAATATAAATTATATATATGAATGAGGTAGATCCCCACGACTTGATCAATTGAAAAGTAGCTCGCCTGCAGAAAAAGTGTGAGCACCCCTGTGTTAAGTAAACCACATGGAAGTGTTTTAAATGCAGGAAAAAAAAACCATAATACAACCCCTTTGATCTGGTGCGCCATTTGTATGAAAACAGACGTGAATAGACCCACTCATCGACAGTGCGCCATATAATCTGGTGCGCCCTATGGTCCGAAAGTAGGAAATCACAACAAAAAATGTAAAAAAAAAAAAACCATTATCATGGCTTCCATGTGTAGAATTATGACCAGTGGCTCACTCCTTTTTAAAATTCAAGATGTCTTAAAGAAAAAATGAAATGGAATAGTTTTCAAAGCCAAAGTCAGTCAAGGGAGCTTTTTATTGAGAAAAAAAAATCATAAAACCTTTTTCATTATCCAAATATTATCTTACCTAACTGTGTTCACATGCACCAATAAGAAAAAAAAAAAGGGCTTTAATAAAAAAAAACTAACTCCTTGCAAATCCACTGTGGCATTTAAAGTAATATACATTCTTGTAGATTCTTTATTGAAGTTGGCTCACAAAGTCCTCACTTTGGTGTCTAAGAAAATTCTACAGTCAGTGTAAAAAATGTCAATGTTGCCTTATTTTGAGCATAGAATAGACAATTCTTCAGTTGTTGTTTTTTTGCGTGACAGGCATCTATCACACAGGCTACGGAAAAATTCTGGGTTTGCTTTAACACGCGATCAGCTGAGTTTATGCATTATTTCCCAGTCTATTGTGTTAGTCAAAGTATCAACGCTCCTTCCTCTTTGTTTTTACTATTTCTATGCACTTCTCCTGCCTTGTCACAGTAAATGTGGAGCGCTGATTGACACACCTGCCTACATTTGGTGATTAGGACACGCACTTCTTGACAATCACCCTGAGTGCTTTATATGCCATGTCTCAGGTTTGTGCATTGTCGTGTGCACACCTTGTGTGTATTTAATGTTTTGCTTTTTTCGTCCCTTGCTGCCTGCATTGCTACTGCTTTTGACAATGAAATAGCCCATTGTGCAGTGCACGTCGCCTACTGTCTCTGCATCCTGGAGTCTCGCCAAAAACCGCCACGCGAGTTTGTGACAGACTTAATACCATAATAACACATCTGTCGATCAATATACATGTTTTAATCTCCAATGCATCGTTACAAGGCACATGCAGGCATTTTTGCCACGAGACAAAGTGAAAGCAAAACTCGAAATGACGTCATGCTCTGTTGTTACATAAGGTTTAAGTCATGAGATAAAGTTGCACATTGACGAACGTATAGAGCTCATACCAATGATCTGTTCATAATGAGTAATTTTCTTATTAAACTACATGATATAATCCAATACAGTAGCCTTCAAGTTATGTTTATGGCCTCACAAAGGGCTCTACCTGCAAATATACACAGTCTGTTTTCACTCAGAGATGGTCCAGATGAACTCAGGGGTGTCCTGAAATTCAAACATAACATGATAAATTCCACATTCATGGCTCAAACGTTATCTATAGCGGGGGTGAAAATGTGGGAGAATGTGAGCGGAGAAATTAAACCGTCTTCTAGCCTAAGAGTGTTCAACCTTGCGGTAAAAAATGTGTTGTTGGGAAACTATCAAAAACATGACGAGTTGTTTGGACTATCTCAACTGTGGGACACAGGTGCAAAAGAACTCACTGTGGAATAAGGGACATACCACACCAGACAAGGCTTCAGAAGACAAAAGGTACCCAGGCAAGATGGAGCAAATCTCATGGTTGCTCAATGCTATTGACAAAGTGTTTTCCGGCAGGTGTCTGGGCCCGGGTGAGCCGACCCGTCCTGATGGGACCTTTGGCCGGCTACACGATGGACGACTGGAACAAGAATAAACATGAATTGCACATCATGTGGATTAAGAAACCAACAAAAAAAACCTTGCCATTATCATCCATTATCATATGTCATACTTGTTCTGAAATGGTCATGTATCCATCAAATCTGCTGTTGAAACTTGGACTATATAACCAACATATAAAACCAGCATATAAGTTGATTGTAAATTAGGGGCGGGACATGGATAAGCATTCTTGCTTTTTGCCCGTATCCCTTTTCAATGGGTGCCGTTGCATGTCTGTCAAATTACAAAGAGCGATTAAGTGTTGCTATATATGTCTGTCTGCCAGAATAAAGTTAAAAAAGTTAAAGTACCAATGATTGTCACACACACACTAGGTGTGGCGAGATTATTCTCTGCATTTGACCCATCACCCTTGATCACCCCCTGGGAGGTGAGGGGAGCAGTGGGCAGCAGCGGTGGCCGCGCCCGGGAATCATTTTGGTGATTTAACCCCCAATTCCAACCCTTGATGCTGAGTGCCAAGCAGGGAGGTAATGGGTCCCATTTTTATAGTCTTTGGTATGACTCGGCCGGGGTTTGAACTCACAACCTACCGATCTCAGGGCGGACACTCTAACCACTAGGCCACTGAGTAGGTAAATAGTAGATAAATTCATTCATTCATTCATTCATTCATATACAAGACAGCAGTGGTAGACATTCAGGATAGCCAATCAAAGCCAACCTTTTTATTACAAAGTTTAAAGGGGAACATTATCACAATTTCAGAAGGGTTAAAACCATTAAAAATCAGTTCCCAGTGGCTTATTTTATTTTTCAATGTTTTTTTCAAAATTTTACCCATCACGCAATATCCCTAAAAAAAAGCTTTAAAGTGCCTGATTTTAACCATCGTTATATACACCATTTTAACCATCGTTATATACACCATTTTCCTGTGACGTCACACAGTGATGCCAATACAAACAAACAGTAAGGGAAAGCGACATTAGCTCGGATTCAGACACGGATTTCAGCGGCTTAACACTGTCTGATAAGATAATTACTAACAACTATGAACTAGGTTTACAGCATATGAAATACATTTGGCAACAACATGCACTTTGAGAGTGCAGACAGCCCATTTCAGGCGCGCTAAAAACATATTTTTCCACGATTTCAGCACTCAGGTTAACCATAACTAAATAGACACAAAATACTGCATTACACAAGACTACCCGAATGTACTCGAATGATTGAAAAAAATAAATGTTTTTAAGCTAAATTATTGGTAGACACAGTTTATGTATAATAATTTACGTAAAACCGCGAGTAATGAATAAAGTTTTCATCAATTATTATATTCTGTAGACATACCCTCATCCGCTCTCTTTTCCTGAAAGCTGATCTGTCCAGTTTTGGAGTTGATGTCAGCAGGCCAGGGAAGCTAGGGTCGATATTCTTCTCTTGATCATCTTCGGTGGCATAAGGGACGGTGTGAGCCAAGACATCCAGGGGGTTTAGCTCGCTCGTCTGCGGGAACAAACTGCCGCCATTGCTTGCCGTGCTACCGAGGACCTTTGTCCCTGAATAGCTCACACACTCCGGCAGATTCAATGGGGGTCTGGCGGCAGATTTCTTTGACTTTATCGTTGGAAATGCATCTGCTTTGAGTGTCGCAGGATATCCACACATTCTTGCCATCTCTGTCGTAGCATAGCTTTCGTCGGTAAAATGTGCGGAACAAACGACTGACCATTTCGTCGGCTTTTCCACACCCTCGTATTTTGAACAAATTTCGTCCAATTTCTTGCCACTTTCGCATCTTTGGGCCACTGGTGCAACTTGAATCCGTCCCTGTTCGTGTTGTTACACTCTCCGACAACACACCGACGAAAGTGAGAAAATGGCGGATTGCTTCCCGATGTGACGTCATCGCTCCGAGAGCGAATAATAGAAAGGTGTTTAATTCGCCAAAATTCACCCATTTAGAGTTCGGAAATCGGTAAAAAAAATATATGGTCTTTTTTCTGCAACATCAACGTATATATTGACGCTTACATAGGTCTGGTGATAATGTTCCCCTTTAACATATAATTGTGACAAATATACAAATCTATTTGTGGACTTTGACTTCATTTCAACCACAACAACCAAAAATACTCTCCATACAATTTTAAAACCGTAAATAAAGAAAAATGTGTACTCTTAAACCTATACTGGTAACATTTGCTGGTACTGTGATTGACGGCTTGGTATTGTTTTATCTGAAGCTGAGAAAAAGCAGCAAGTTCACCATTCAATACTAGGGAATTAATTTCTTTATTTTTGTTGTTGTGTTACCTTAAGCAACAGACTGTGCCTGGTCAAGTTTGTTAAAACAATAAACTTCATAAAGCCACTTTTTCTATCGTAATATTAATGTACTACATTAAAATGAAAGTACCTCAAGTTGAGGGATTTTCCCAGCATTTTTAAGTGAAATGAAAAAACATTAAGTAGTTTAATGAATTGCTGTACAGACCATAATTAATCACGCATTGTTTTATATTTTGATAGCACTAATTACAAACATAAATTAATTTAAAAAAAAAATGGTTTGGTGTTGTTCATATTTATTCTCCTTTCTAGATGTTCCTATTGAGAAGAAGCTGAATCGTGGATCTTGCTGTAATCAAAAATGATCTAAAATGAACAATTATATTGAGTGAAGTTTGTTATCATACATAACATATTATAAACGTTGCATCATAAATTACAATAATAATAACAATTAAAGCTGCAAGCAGCATTGGTCGGGCCCGCATATTTGGCAGGTGCTAGTCCTAAATGTCCCAATACTTTTGTCCAGTGCTAGTCATAAGTGTCCCAATACTTTTGTCTACTTTTAGTCTGAAGTGTCCCAAGACTTTTGTCTAGTGTACCTACCTTGTCTGCATTGTGTGGGCACGTTGGTGCTTCCTGCTTTTAAGCAGCCATCTTAAAAAAAACAGCAGTGCATCAGCGCAGCTGGTCTTTGAAGGGTCATAAAATCAAAACCGGAGCAGGTATTAAAACGCTGTTCTGTTATTTTATACACGAGGGTTTAATCTCTCTCCTGTGTTAGTTTGAAGCCGAAAGGACAAACGCGCTCAGAGGAGATAGTTTTTGAAGGAAGGTGACCGGTTTTTACAAAAAATTTGTTTTGAAGGGGGAATAGCAAACTTCCTGTTGATTTTTGCTGGGGGTTGTCAATTTATGAAATGTAGGTCTAAGTAAGACCTACATAGAGGTTTTTGTTTCATGTCTCTCCGACCTTCCCAGTGGGAGTTACAGGCAGTTTTGTCAGTTTTTTCATCCGAGGAGCAGTTTTTTGTGCGTTTCATTAAAAAATTGCGCTAGAGCACAATTTTGAGATTTGGGGTTAGGTTCTTTTATTAGATCGCAATTTTTGCCAGTCCTGATGTGTGTGTTCAGTTCGGTGAGTTTTGAAGCATGTTAAGGGGGTCAAATTACAGCTCAAAGAGGCAAAAGTGACTGTTTTTAGTACTTTTTTGTCTTGAAGGGGGAATTGCCAACTTCCTGTTGATTTCTGCCCGATAATATACAATTATGAAAACTAGGTCTAAGTCAGACCTACATACAGGTTTTTGTTTCATGTCTCTCCGATCTTCCTAGTGGGAGATATAGGCAGTCTAGTTTGTTTTTTTTTCTAGGGGGCGCTAGAGCGCAATTATGAGTTTTGGGGTTCGTTTTTTTTAAAAAAAAAAGGTAATTTTTGCAGGTCCTGATGTGTGGGTCAAATATGGTGAGTTTTGAAGCATGTTAAGTGGGTCAAATTACAGTTTAATGTGGCGGCGGAAGAATAAAGAATAAAGAATAAAACCTTACAAATTCAATAGGTCCTTATGTCCCATTGCATAAGGACTCCCTTTGGGAGTCCTTATACAATGGGCCATGCGGGCCCTAATAAGGGCTGTGAAATGATTTAAGTGTTTAATCGGCTTAATCACAGAGCTGCTGTTGATTATTACCATTAATCCCCATTAACTAATAATAATTAAAAAACCCTATTCAAAGTGTTTTAGAAAGAAGGGAGTATACTGTATATGCACTTAAAGTGTTTCTTAAACATATTTTTTATAAAACATTGTGTTCACATTAACAAAAAAAACGTTGCTGAACACACATTTATTCACATTAATGTGCACCTGTTAATCCTTATTAGGGTTGTAAAATTCTGGATATGGTCAATTTCGGAAACATTCCAATTATTATTAACGGGAATACATTGGAGATTACTTAATTGGCGGTATTTTCTTAATAGGGAAATTAGGTATACTATATAATCCTGGTCAGGATGCCACCCGAACACCTCCCTAGGGAGGTGTTTAGGGCACGTCCGACCGGTAGGAGGCCGCGGGGAAGACCCAGGACACGTTGGGAAGACTATGTCTCCCGGCTGGCCTGGGAACGCCTCGGGGTCCCACAGGAAGAGCTGGACGAAGTGGCTGGGGAGAGGGAAGTCTGGGCTTCCCTGCTTAGGCTTCTGCCCCCGCGACCCGACCTCGGATAAGCGGAAGAAGATGGATGGATGGATGGATGGATGGATATATAAACCTGACTAAAACAAGCAGATATGAAAATTACAGGCATGCCAAACATGATCGTCATTCCTAAACTGATTTCCTTGAAGCAGTTATTCCTTAAGGCAGGGGTCGGCAACCCAAAACGTTGAAAGAGCCATATTGGACCAAAAATACCAAAAAAAAAATTGGTCTGAAGCCGCAAAAAATTAAAAGCCTTATATAAGTGTTATAATGAAGGCAACACATGATGTAAGTGTCTATGTTAGCTATATTAGCCTACTACCAAAAGCTGACACAAATCTTCGTTAACAGAAATTTTGTATTTTAATTTTTATTCTACACATTTTTTTCAACATTGGAAAGCATTAGTACAATGGAGGCTTCTCACGGGATGAGATAACTCCTGGAAATTACTGGCTCAGAATGGCCAAAAGTAGAAATGTGTGTGTCCAAGTTTATGTCTTCTTCTAATGGATTTATTACAATCTTTGCAAGCTGGGTACTGTTTGCTGTGGCAAACAACCATCAGAAATGCAGCCAATACTACATATACATAATGTGTCATAAGACATGTAAATATAAATTAAATACACAGAGGACATACGTAAAGGAAGTTAAATGAGCTCAAATATACCTACATACAAGGCATAATGACGCAATATGTACATACAGCTAGCCTAAATAGCATGTTAGCATCGATTAGCTTGCAGTCATGGATTGACCAAATATGCCTGATAAGCACTCGAGCAAATCAATCAAATCCACAAATCTCGCCTTTGCGCATTCACGCACAGCATAAAACGTTTGGTGGACAAAATGAGACAAAGAAGGAGTGGCATGAAACACGTCTTTATGTGGCAGCGTTGGAGAAAGTTGTAAACAAACTACGATGAGTTCAAGGATCGCTGAAATTAGTGAAGCATGTATAACATAAACAGGGGAATTTCTAACAATTAGGAAGGTTTGTGTCATGTTTGTTCTCCTACAGAAAATATATTCAAACAAAAAAACAATTGTTTTTATTCATCTTTTTCCATTTTCACACAGCTCTCTGAAAGAGGTCCAGGGCGCCATTAAGGCGGCGCTAAGGCTCTTGAGCCGCGGGTTGCTGACCCCCGCCTTAAGGTGTTGTCACAATAGCCCTCTCTGGTAGAAATGTTGCTATTATCATTGATAACATAATATGTTTCCCCCACTTAACATACCCCAGGAGGGCCATTGAGGGTGTTAGAAAGAGATTGGGTGGTTATCATTTACAGCACAGAGCAGATAATGGCATGCTCAGGATAAACAAGAACATGGCTTTCCATGTTCTTGACATAAATAATGACATACAATGACATAAAGGAAGTCATCTTAGAAGATGTTTTCTGGGAAAGATAGTCGAACAGTCCGGAAATCCTCACATCAACTGCAGCAGCAAAAGCCTATATCGAAATGTAAACAGACGCAATTTGGTGGCTCTATACCTGACATCCACTGTAACGATACCAAGTACTAGTCTACTACCAGAGGTGGGACCAAGTCATTGTTTTGCAAGTCACAAGTAAGTCTCAAGTCTTTGCCCTCAAGTCCGAGTCAAGTCCCGAGTCAAGACAGGCAAGCCCCGAGTCAAGTCCAAAGTCAAGACTGGAAAGTCTCAAGTCAAGTCCTAAGTCCTGCATTTTGAGTTTCGAGTCCTTTCAAGTCCTTTTAACCACAGACTAATATATTAACACAGATTGTGTATGATTTTCAAACGCTGTATTTATTTATTAAAACAAGTGCATTTTAAATTGCAGGAAAGAAAATTGTGCTGACATTGCACTTTATAATAGCACTATTAACCAGTCATTTTAAACATTAACTCATTCCTTTACAGAACAAACACATTAAAAAATAAAGTGCAAATGTACTTATTTGTACAAAAGTGTTAACATTGAAAAAACATGACATATACGTGAACATAACAAAAAAGTTGTACTTTTTATATGTCAGGGCCCTATGCTGCATTGCATTTGCAAAAGACCAAATTAGCCAAGAGTCTGTCAGTCATTTGTGCACGATGGGGGCGTAGTATTTATTTTACCTTTATTTTACTATTTTTGTCTTTTTTTAGGTGGCTAAAATACGCGGTGCTGCTGACCGCCGTCTAACGTTACGTGTGATATATTGACTAACGTAACCCTGCTTAAAAAAAATCACTGAACAAAAAGTATGAATAAGGTAGTGAACTGCAACAGATTCCCGTGTTTGCAATAACGTTATAACGTTAGCAGTGAGTTTACAGCCTCACTGATTTAACTACACAGCAAATAAAAGTCACGTTACTTAGCCAATAAACGTTATCTTACATTCAAAACTTACCGTTCTTTGTGCAACTTCAAATGCCGGACGAAGTTGGAAGTTGTTGCCTCTCCATCAGTCATTTTCGAACCGCATGTGTTGCATACTGCAAACCGTTTTGTGTTGACCACCTCGTAATTTTTATACCCAAACTAAATTATTTTAGGTATCATTTTTTGTTCACTGGCGTGTGGTTTGGACATGTCTTCTTCGTTGGTTGTCCTGCAATTTGATTGGATGAATGCTGTGTGATGAAAACAAAGTAGATCTAATTTGATTGGCTGTTGTACTGAGCTCAGTACAACAGCTGGTGTGCTCTAGAGCACACCAGCTGACACACGCAACGCTGATAGACAAGTACACAATGAAATATACGGCGCGCTCCCGAATAACTTTTTCATCTTTGGGTTTTGGGGAAAGTAGCAAGTCATGTCAAGTCATGTCAATTCAAAAGGCTCAAGTCCAAGTGAAGTCACAAGTCATTGATGTTAAAGTCTAAGTCGAGTTGCAAGTCTTTTTACATTTTGTCAAGTCGAGTCTAAAGTCATCAAATTCATGACTCGAGTCTGACTCGAGTCCAAGTCATGTGACTCGAGTCCACACCTCTGTCTACTACTATGATTACGTCGATATTCTTTGGCTTCACAACATCTTCTTTCATTTAAAAAAAATGTATATTATGTTTATAAACTCAGTAAATACATCCCTGGACACATGAGGACTTTGAATATGACCAATGTATGATCCTGTAACGACTTGGTATCGGATTGATACCCAAATGTTTGGTATCATCCAAAACTAATGGAAAGCATCCAAACAGAAGAATAAGTGATTATTACATTTTAACAGAAGTGTAGATAGAATATGTTAAAAGAGAAAGTAAGCAGATATTAACAGTAAATGAACAAGTAGATTAATAATTCATTTTCTACCACTTGTCCTTAATAATGTTGACAAAATAATAGGATGATAAATGACCTAATATGTTACTGCATATGTCAGCAGGCTAAATTAGGAGCCTTTGTTTGCTTACTCACTATCGCACCATTTTATCCAACGTTTTTTACCAGCCTCTTGTGTTAGGTGTACTTTTTTCCTAGAAGAGTGAACTGAACGTGGAAAGGTGGCCATTCGGGCTCACAAACATTTGATTTCAACTATGTAAAATATCATGGCAAGGACACACATCTCACTTTTTTTTAACCGATGCATTTAATGCCTTGTTCATGGTAGTTTGCACACCTAATAATTCAATGGTACACCGGCACCAGAGACGGTGGGGACGGTGGAGGAATGGGCCGACTCTGTGTCACGTGGCTACGACAGCAAGTCCTCTCCTGGGTTGTAATGATAAATTGAGTAATCAAACAAAAGTCAAAATTCTTTCATGCCCTTTTTGATATGCTTACATGTTTAGATGTATACTATGTTGAACTAAATAAAGGACAACATTTACACTAGAGATCTCCGGTAATATCGGACTGCCGATATTATCGGCCGATAAATGCTTTAAAATGTAATATCAGAAATTATCGGTATCGGTTTCAAAATTATCGGCATCAAAAAGTCAAATTTATGACTTTTTAAAACGCCGCTGTGCACACGGACGTAGGGAGAAGTACAGAGCGCCAATAAACCTTAAAAGGCACCGCCTTTGCGTGCCGGCCCAGTCACATAATATCTACAGCTTTTCACACACACAAGTGAATGCAAAGCATATTTGGTCAACAGCCATACAGGTCACACTGAGGGTGGCCGTATAAACAACTTTAACACTGTTACAAATATGCGCCACACTGTGAACCCACAGCAAACAAGAATGACAAACACATTTCGGGAGAATATCCGCACCGTCACTCAACATAAACACAACAGAACAAATACCCAGAACCCCTTGCAGCACTAACTCTTCTGGGATGCTACAATATA
This sequence comes from Nerophis lumbriciformis, assembly GCF_033978685.3. Classification (NCBI taxonomy): domain Eukaryota; kingdom Metazoa; phylum Chordata; class Actinopteri; order Syngnathiformes; family Syngnathidae; genus Nerophis; species Nerophis lumbriciformis. The sequence continues at coordinate 31,432,402 of NC_084574.2, read as the reverse complement.
CACCCCCCGCTACCCCCTACCGCCCCCCCTCACCTCAACCTTCTCATGCTCTCTTAGGGAGAGCATGTCCCAAATCCCAATCTGCTGTTTTGAGGCATGTTAAAAAAAATAATGCACTTTGTGACTTCAATAATAAATATGGCAGTGCCATGTTGGCATTTGTTTTCCATAACTTGAGTTGATTTATTTTGGAAAACCTTGTTACATTGTTTAATGCATCCATACGGGGCATCACAACAAAATTAGCCATAATAATGTGTTAATTCCACAACTATTGGTTGATATCGGAAATCGGTAATTAAGAGTTGGAAAATATCGGAAATCGGCAAAAAAGCCATTATCGGACAACTCTAATTTACACATTAAACTGTCATTTGCCTGTGAGCAGGCTACTGTATGAACACATTTTGTTGCAAGTTACACAATTTATATTTACCTTGGAGGTAATCTGACTCACTCCGAACTACCGTTGTACGGTATACCGGTATTAGTATAGTACCGCGATACTAATTAATCATATTCGGTACTATACCGCCTCTGAAAAGTACCGTTCACTGTTTACTGGATTTGGGCCTACACCAATTTTTTGATGGAAAATATTAAAAAAACAACTAAAAATTTCATGTACATAAGTATTCACAGCCTTTTCTCAATACTTTGTTGATGCACCTTCGGCAGAAATTACAGCCTCAAATAATTTTGAATACAATCTCCCAAACTTGGCTCACCTATCTTTGGCCAGTTTTGCCCATTCCTCTTTGCAGCACCCCTTAAAGCACCATCAGGTTGGATGGGAAGCGTTGATTGCTACATTGCTGCATTCATCTTAATCTAGTTCGGGAGGTGACCAAGAACCCGATGGTCACTCTGTCAGAGCGACAGCATTCCTCTGTGGAGAGAGGAGAACCTTCCAGAAGTACAACCATCTCTGTTGCAATCCACCGATCAGACCTGTATGCAATAGTGGACAGACGGAAGCCATTTCTTAGTAAAGAGTTTGCCAAAACACACCTAAAAGATTCTCAGATCAAGAGAAACTACATTTTCTGGTCTGATTAGACAAAGATTTAACTTGTTGGCGTGAATGCCAAACATCATGTTTGGAGGAAAACAGACCATTCCTACAGTGAGGCATGGTGGTGGCAGCATCATGATATGGGGTTGTTTTTCAGCGGCAGGAACTGGGAGACTAGTCAGGAGAGAGGGAAAGATGAATGCAGCAATGTACAGAGACATCCTGGATGAAAACCAACACTTCCCATGTAATCTGATAGAGTTTGAGAGGTGCTGCAAAGAGGAATGGACGAAACTGCCCAAAAATAGATGTACCAAGCTTGTGGCATTGTATCAAAAATACTTGAGGGTGTAATTTCTGTAGGCTGTGATGTCAATACTAATGCAATTTATGTTTTTTTTTAAATACATTTGCTTAAAAAAAATATGTATATATATATATATATATATATATATATATATATATATATATATATATATATATATATATATATATATATATATATATATATATATACCATCGGTAGACCATCGGGTTCTTGGTCACCTTGACGTCACTTTCAACCTGAGAAATAACAGCTACCAACCATTCACGAAACCCAACACAACACTCCCATACGTGCACCATGACAGCAACCACCCACCCACCACCACGAAAAGAATACCTACCGGAATCAATAAAAGGCTATCGATGCTGTCATCTAGCAAAGCTGAATTTGACCAAGCAACCCCCCCGTACCAAAAAGCCCTTGATGAAAGCGGATACAATTTCACCCTCACCTATGAACCCACGCCAGGAAACCAGCCAAAAAAGAACAGAAAACGGAACGACATCATCTGGTACAACCCCCCATACAGCAAAAACGTCTCAACGAACATTGGACACAAATTCCTCAATCTGATTGACAAACACTTTCCCAAAGACAACATCCTAAGAAAAGTATTCAACAAGAACAACATTAAATTGAGCTACAGCTGCATGAACAATATACGACAAATCATCTCAAACCACAACAAAACAATTGCAAATGAGCCGTCGGCCCTCAGACAGAGCGACTCCAAAACCAACAAAGGATGTAATTGTCGAAAGAAACCTGATTGCCCCCTCAACGGGGGGTGCTTACAAACATCAGTTGTCTACCAATCTAAGGTAATACGCACGGACATTAACACATCCGACACATATGTAGGATTAACCGAGGGAGAATTCAAAACCAGATGGAACAATCACAAGGCTTCTTTCAGGAACAAAAACCTGCGAAATACCACAGAACTCAGCAAACACATTTGGGACCTCAAAGACAATAATGTTGAATATTCAATAACATGGCAAATTCTTGCATCCAGCACACCTTACAATAGTGGTAATAAAAGATGCAACCTATGCTTGAAAGAGAAACTGTTTATTATTTACCGTCCAGACCTGTCATCCCTCAACAAGCGCAGCGAAATTGTAACAACATGCCGCCATAGACGGAAACACCTCCTAGGTAACACATGAGCCAATCACCACGCCCCTAGGCCAGCCTGTACCCACCCACTCTGTGCCCTATATAAACCATGGTATGCGAATGCTCCCATTAAAATCTCCTGACGATTGAGGGTACCCCCCTCATGAAACAGGCCTGTAGAGATGAAATAGTCTTGTGATTTTTTTTCCCCACACATACATATATTGCGCTCTACTACGGTATCGAGCACTATTTTTTGGATAACCTTATTAAGACATATATATATATATATATATATATATATATATATATATATATATATATATATATATATATATATATATATATATATATATATATATATATATATATATATATATATATATATATGTATGTGTGGGAAAAAAATCACAAGACTATTTCATCTCTACAGGCCTGTTTCATGCTTACAAACATCAGTTGTCTACCAATCTAAGGTAATACGCAAGGACATTAACACATCCGACACATATGTAGGATTAACCGAGGGAGAATTCAAAACCAGATGGAACAATCACAAGGCTTCTTTCAGGAACAAAAACCTGCGAAATACCACAGAACTCAGCAAACACATTTGGGACCTCAAAGACAATAATGTTGAATATTCAATAACATGGCAAATTCTTGCATCCAGCACACCTTACAATAGTGGTAATAAAAGATGCAACCTATGCTTGAAAGAGAAACTGTTTATTATTTACCGTCCAGACCTGTCATCCCTCAACAAGCGCAGCGAAATTGTAACAACATGCCGCCATAGACGGAAACACCTCCTAGGCAACACATGAGCCAATCACCACGCCCCTAGGCCAGCCTGTACCCACCCACTCTGTGCCCTATATAAACCATGGTATGCGAATGCTCCCATTAAAATCTCCTGACGATTGAGGGTACCCCCCCTCATGAAACAGGCCTGTAGAGATGAAATAGTCTTGTGATTTTTTTCCCACACATACATATATTGCGCTCTACTACGGTATCGAGCACTATTTTTTGGATAACCTTATTAAGACATATATATATATATATATATATATATATATATATATATATATATATATATATATATTATTAGGTATTTTCCATAGAATTTTGAGGACAAAAATCAATTTATTCCATTTCGGAATGAGGCTGTAACATAACAAAATGTGGAAAAAGTGAAGCGCTGTGAATACTTGATGTGAGAAAGTGACAGTTCAACTATACACAGGAAGTACTTTTATTCAAATATATGGGGGTTTTTTTTGTAAGAGAAGAGAAAAGGTGAGGAAAAACACTACTATTTCACAGAAGAAGACAATTTCTTCAGTCACGGCTCACAATTGCCCCATCAGGAGATGGAAATGAAGTTATAAAAATAGAAGATTAAGCAGTGTCAGAGGTAAAAGCACAACAAAAGACAAGGCAATTCTTCCTTCCGCTTTCCTGGGGCTTACAGATGGCTAATGACTGCCTGCTTGCATGTGAGGGAAGAAGGAGTGCGCCTTATTAACCCTTTACATGTGATAGATATGTGCATTCAATCTCAGGGGCGGTTATACAGCAGCCACTAAAATATACCAAGGTCAATATTAAAGGCCTACTGAAATGCGATTTTCTTATTTAAACGGGGATAGCAGGTCCATTCTATGTGTCATACTCAGTGTTGGGACTAACGCGTTACAAAGTAACGCGTTACTGTAACGCCGTTAGTTTCGGCGGTAACTAGTAATCTAACGCGTTATTTTTTTTAATTCAGTAATTTAGTTACCGTTACTACATGATGCGTTATTTTACGTTACTTTTGATGTAGTATCGGCTAGAAACAGAAGCGCTGCGGTGTCGTTCTTCTGAATCTTCCTCTGTCACAAGCCGGAGAGAAGAAAAGAGGCGCGGTCTATGTGTGTGTGTGTGTGGGTGTGGGGAGGCGGTTTGATATATGAAACAAAAAAAAAAAGTTGTTGTCACGTTCAGTCCACACACAGCGTGGTCATGGCGAGCGGAGTAACGGAGGAGCTTGAACGCCCCCCGCCATTGAATCGGTGTGTTTATAAGTGCAGACTCGGTTGTGCAAAACGAGGGTTTTAAACACATGCTGAACGTGCTTGAACCACGTTACGACATCCCGTCGCGCACCCACTTCAGCAATAAGAACTGTGTGGGCATTAAGGGCGTCGCCCTCAACTGGTTCCAGTCGTACCTAACCGACAGGAGTTTTTGTGTAAAAGTAGACAGTTTTATGTCGTCCACAGCTCCTTTACCACATGGGGTCCCCCAGGGCTCAATCCTTGCCCCAATTTTATTTGCGCTTTACCTTCTCCCCCTTGGTTCTATTTTTAGGAAGTACAGTATTGCATTTCATTTTTATGCCGATGATTGCCAGATTTATTTTCCCATGGCACAAAATAACACGGTTCAACGTCTTATTGACTGCCTGCACGACATCAAAGTCTGGCTTTCAGCTAACTTCCTGAGCCTAAATGAAGATAAAACAGAAGTTATGTTGTTCGGTCCAAGTCGCTCTCCCTCCCCCAACGTTGACCTCGGCACTCTGACCCCGTATCTCAGCGACTCTGTCACAAACCTGGGGGTAAAGTTTGACTCAGATTTTAAATTCAAAAAACAAATCAGCAGCGTCGTTCAAAAAAGCTTTTATCAATTACGCCAAATAGCGAAAGTGAAACCGCTTCTATCAAGACATGATCTTGAGAAATTAATCCACGCTTTTATCTCGACTCGTCTTGATTATTGTAATGCCCTGTATGTTGGCATTAGCCAGGCCTCCCTCGCCCGCCTGCAGCTCGTGCAGAACTCTGCTGCTCGTCTGCTAACACAGACCCGCAGACGTGAGCACATCACCCCTATTTTAGCGTCCCTTCACTGGCTCCCTGTGCGTTACCGAATACATTTTAAACTCCTTTTATTTGTTTTTAAATGTCTAAACAACCTCGCGCCAACCTATCTCTCCGACCTCCTTCAGCCTTACTGCCCCACCCGATCCTTAAGATCAGCCGATCAGCTGCTGTTGACGGTCCCTGACACAAGGCTGAAGCTTAGAGGTGACAGAGCTTTCGCCGTTGCTGCTCCCAAGCTCTGGAACGACCTACCTCTGAGTGTTAGACAAGCCTCCTCTCTTCCTGTTTTTAAATCTCTCTTAAAAACATACTTTTATTCCATGGCTTTTAACACTGAGTGATATCCATCCTGCAATGGCGCCCCATAATACACCTGCTGTGATCCTGTTTTTATGTTTTTATGTTTTTATTAATTCTATTTTAATTATTTATTTTTTATCGTGTTCTGTTTGTGTTGTGTTGTGTTTGCTCGGTACTCGTTTTATCTTTTAACCTGCTCATTGTACAGCACTTTGGCTACCCCTGTGGTAAATTTTAAATGTGCTCTATAAATAAAGTTGATTTGATTTGATTTGATTTGATAAGATTGTGCCAGATCTTTATGAGCAGGAGAAGAAAAAAGTTGTGGGTGAACTATCCCGAGCATCATCTGTTGCGCTCATGACAGACGGCTGGACGTCCAGCGGAACTATAAGCGCTCACTTCATCACAGCAGACTGGGAGATGAGAAGACACGCCCCCTCTACGAGAGTCACCTTGCGCAGGTACTGACACAAGCAGTGGAGGAATGGAAGATAAAGATATCCCAGTCACACGTGATAATGCCAAAAATCAAATAATTACAGAGAATGAGGCAGGACTGGGACCACAGATAGGTGCTTTGCACATGTAGTGAATTTGGCATCACAGAAGGGAATCTCAGTCAATAGGATGGAGCGCCTCTTTGGGAGGATCAGGAAGGTTTCTTACTTCCACCCAAGCACAACAGCTGCTCATGTGCTTAAGACAAAGCAAGAAATGCTAAAGCTGCCTGCTCATACATGATGTCCCAACGAGGTGGAACTCCACTTATGATATGTTGGAGCAGCAGGCAGCTATATACTCTGCATTGACCCACAACACCCTGAAGACAAATGTCACCCTGTCTGATGATGATGTGAGAGTGGCAGATGAGGTTCTCCAGGTGCTTAAACCCCTCAAAAGTGTTCCATCTCTACTGAGCACTGAAACTTCACCATCTGTGTCAATGATCCTGCCACTGAAAACAAGTATTCTACAATCCATGGCTCCAAGTGTGGACGACAGCAGCATCACTCCAGATGTCAGGCTTTATTTCACTACCTATGTTTCAAGGAAGATGATGTTTCTTCTTATGTTGCACTTAAACTTGTTTTTTATTAATGGTCATTGGTCCAAGTTTAAAGAAAGGAGGAATGCCTTTTTATGTTGCACTGTTTTTCATTAATTATGTTAAAAGGAAAATAAAAATGTATGTCAAGTTGATCAACAGATTGTATTATTCTCCAGTGCAATAACAGTACTGAAATGAAGGCAAAAAGGGCATTAATGGGAGCTTTAAAAAAAAAAGAAGAAGAAAACAAGTAACTAAATAGTTACTTTTCACAGTAACGCATTACTTTTTGGTGTAAGTAACTGAGTTAGTAACTGAGTTACTTTTGAAATAAAGTAACTAGTAACTGTAACTAGTTACTGGTTTTCAGTAACTAACCCAACACTGGTCATACTTGATCATTTCGCGATATTGCCATATTTTTGCTGAAAGGATTTAGTAGAGAACATCGACGATAAAGTTCGCAACTTTTGGTCGCTGATATAAAAGCCTTGCCTGTACCGGAAGTAGCAGACGAGTAGCGTGACGTCACAGGTTGTGGAGCTCCTCACATCCGCACATTGTTTACAATCATGGCCACCAGCAGCGAGAGCGATTCGGACCGAGAAAGCGACGATTTCCCCATTAATTTGAGCGAGGATGAAAGATTTGTGGATGAGGAAAGTGAGAGTGAAGGACTAGAGGGCAGTGGGAGCGATTCAGGTAGGGAAGATGCTGTGAGAGGCGGGTGGGACCTGATATTCAGCTGGGAATGACTAAAACAGTAAATAAACACAACACATATATATACTCTATTAGCCACAACACAACCAGGCTTATATTTAATATGCCACAAATTAATCCCGCATAACAAACACCTCCCCGCTCCCGTCCATATAACCCGCCAATACAACTCAAACACCTGCACAACACACTCAATCCCACAGCCCAAAGTACCGTTCACATCCCCAAAGTTCATACAGCACATATATTTCCCCAAAGTCCCCAAAGTTACGTACGTGACATGCACATAGCGGCACGCACGTACGGGCAAGCGATCAAATGTTTGGAAGCCGCAGCTGCATGCGTACTCACGGTACCGTGTCTGCGTATCCAACTCAAAGTCCTCCTGGTAAGAGTCTCTGTTGTCCCAGTTCTCCACAGGCCAATGGTAAAGCTTGACTGTCATCTTTCGGGAATGTAAACAATGAAACACCGGCTGTGTTATCCGGCAAAACAGTCAGGGGGTGCATTCTACGGCGGGGGTGCGTTATCCGGCACAACACCTGCCGCAATACACCGCTTCCCACCTACAGCTTTCTTCTTTGCTGTCTCCATTGTTCATTGAACAAATTGCAAAAGATTCACCAACACAGATGTCCAGAATACTGTGGAATTTTGCGTTGAAAACAGACGACTTAATAGCTGGCCACCATGCTGTCCCAAAATGTCCTCTACAATCCGTGACGTCACGCGCTGACGTCATCATATACCGAGACGATTTAAGCAGGATATTTCGCGCAAAATTTTAAATTGCACTTAAGTAAGCTAACCCGGCCGTATTGGCATGTGTTGCAATGTTAAGATTTCATCATTGATATATAAACTATCAGACTGCGTGGTCGGTAGTAGTGGGTTTCAGTAGGCCTTTAAACATATAAGGTCCTGGCACTGGTTCAGCAGCTCATTTGCAAAAACAATAACATCAGATACAATATGCAGCCTTTAGATCAGGGGTCTGAAACTCAATTTAGTTAGGGGCCGCTGGAGTTAGAGTCAGGGTGAGGCTGGGCTGCACAAAGTATTCTATGGAGTGAAATTACTGCCAAAACTCCTTAAACACACAGAAATGTGTTTACTCACGCGTAACGATTCACAAGTAAAATAACCCAATTTATTTATAAAAGCCACGTTCATTGATTATTTCGCTACGACTGATTTGTGGGAAAAATTGCTACGATGTATTTCTGATTGGTGATTTTTTACACTGTTTGCAATTTCAAAGCTAAAAAGAAAAGGCAATGTTTTCAGTATTGCTAATACTGAAATACTCATTTCACTCCATAATATTCACCTCAGAATCACGTTTTAAACCACATGATAACATTTGTCGACTACCTAAAATATTATGACTTAAGTCTTAATTCATTATGCCTTAAGTTATTATAAATGTAACATTTTATGTAAACATTTTTCAAGTTAAAGTACCAATGATTGACACACACACACTAAGTGTGGTGAAATTTGTCCTATGCATTCAACCCATCCCCTTGTTCACCCCCTGGGAGGTGAGGGGAGTAGTGAGCAGCAGCGGTGGGCGCGCCAGGGAATCATTTTTGGTGATTTAACCCCCAATTCCAACCCTTGATGCTGAGTGCCAAGCAGGGAGGTAATGGGTCCCATTTTTATAGTCTTTGGTATGACTCAGCCGGGGTTTGAACTCACAACCTACTGATCTCAGGGCAGACACTAACTACAAGGCCACTGAGCATATTTTGATGCTGTTGAGTTCCTAGAGATGGTCAGAGACATTTCCGCTTGCTTACAGGAAGTTGCTCTTTTTGTTGCCTACTGTATGTTTGTTGTGCTGTATTTTTTTGTTTTGCAACCAGTGTTTACTTTTGACTGCAGTTTTTAATTTATTTTTACTCATTGTTTTTTGACGAAAATCAATTTTACTTCAAGCCAAATTGTAGTCAACTGCTTGGCACTCAGCATCAAGGGTTGGAATTGGGGGTTAAAAAAAAAAAAATCACCAAAAATGATTCCCGGGCATGGCCACCGCTGCTGCTCACTGCTCCCCTCACCTCCCAGGGGGTGAAGAAGGGGATGGGTCAAATGCAGAGGACACATTTCACCACACCGAGTGTGTGTGTGACAATCATTGGTACTTTAACTTTAACTTAACTCAATATATTTTGTTATAGTGTAGTTTTCGTCGACCAAATTTAACAGTGAATTTAGTGAAGTAAAATATAATGGCTAAAAGTTCAAATATTTACATTTTCCCTAAAAGTACCTTTATTCCGGCTAAACTTGCAAAGCATTTAACACAAAAATAGCATGAAATTACGGAGAAGATTGATGCAGTGGCTCCACATGTCAATACAGTAAATACATATCAGGCTTTTTTGAATTAGTATGCAGTATTAGTAGAATATTGTTATATTGCTGTAGATTTGTTGGCTCGCCTTTGTAACTCACTTCCGATGTTTTACTGTATACCAAACCAAACAAATTAAATATGATTAAGTTACTGTCAACATTTTTAATCGTTGTCTAAAATGTCAGTTAATTTCATCATAGATTTATTCAACATGCATTTGTTTTGATTATAGTCTTATTTTTGTGAAAAAACAGGTTTTTGACAAAAGACGAAAATCAATAGTGAACAAATTTACGCTGGTTGCACCGTTATTGTGTTTCGTGTAATTAAAGGTCGCCATAAGATATTTAGGTACCGTATTTTTCTAACTATAAATCGCAGTTTTTTTTCATAGTTTGGCCGGGCTCCAGTGCGACTTATATTTGCTTTTTTCCTTCTTTATTATGCATTTTCGGCAGGTGCGACTTATACTCCGATGCGACTTATACTCCGAAAAATGCGGTATTTGTCGCCAAGGGCCACAATGACTCTAAGAGTCTATGGATGTTGTCATTCATCCAGGTCATTGTCATCTCAGGGCATTCACTCAATCACAACTGGACTGTTTTGGTTTGTCTTAGAAGACGTTTCACCTCTCATCTGTGTAGGCTTCATCAGTTCATGCTCATATAAAAAGACTTAGATTGGTCGGATCTCGTCAAGCCCAAATATTTATACTCCAACACAAGGAGGGTGTGCCTGGGCAAGGATTGTTCTGCCCTAATGTGGTAAAACAAACAAAAAAACAAAAAAACTGTTGAGATGCAAAATAGCAACCCTTTTGTCAATGCCAACGACAGTTGGTAGAGTTTAATTTGAGGTGTACCAGAAAAAAATCATTCGGAATCACCCACGTCAGCATTCCATTCAGGACAACACTGTCCTTTCAACCATTCCTAAAAGACTCTGCAATTTGGCCTCCAACAATTAATAGGAGTTAGAAACATTCTGGACAAGGATGCTCTATTTGAGGCAACTTTTACAAACCCCGTTTCCATATGAGTTGAGAATTTGTGTTAGATGTGAATATAAACGGAATACAATGATTGGCAAATCCTTTTCAACCCATATTCAGTTGAATGCACTACAAAGACAAGATATTTGATGTTCAAACTCATAAACGTTATTTTATTTTTTTGCAAATAATAATTAACTTAGAATGTCATGGCTTCAACACATGCCAAAGTAGTTGAGAAAGAGCATGTTCACCACTGTGTTACATGGCCTTTCCTTTTAACAACACTCAGTAAACGTTTGGGAACTGAGGAGACACATTTTTTAAGCTTCTCAGGTGGAATTCTTTCCCATTCTTGCTTGATGTACAGCTTAAGTTGTTCAACAGTCCGGGGGTCTCCGTTGTGGTATTTTAGGCTTCATAATGCGCCACACATTTTCAATGGGAGACAGGTCTGGACTACAGGCAGGCCAGTCTAGTACCCGCACTCTTTTACTATGAAGCCACGTTGATGTAACACGTAGCTTGGCATTGTCTTGCTGAAATAAGCAGGGGCGTCCATGGTAACGTTGCTTGGATGGCAACATATGTTGCTCCAAAATCTGTATGTATCTTTCAGCATTAATGGCACCTTCACAGATGTGTAAGTTACCCATGTCTTGGGCACTAATACACCCCCATACCATCACAGATGCTGGCTCTTCAACTTTGCGCCTATAACAATCTGGATGGTTCTTTTCCTCTTTGGTCCGGAATACACGACGTCCACAGTTTCCAAAAACAATTTGAAATGTGGACTCGTCAGACCACAGAACACTTTTCCACTCTGTATCAGTCCATCTTAGATGAGCTCAGGCCCAGCGAAGCCGACGGCGTTTCTGGGTGTTGTTGATAAACGGTTTTCGCCTTGCATAGGAGAGTTTTAACTTGCACTTACAGATGTAGCGACCAACTGTAGTTACTAACAGTGGGTTTCTGAAGTGTTCCTGAGCCCATGTGGTGATATCCTTTACACACTGATGTCGCTTGTTGATGCAGTACAGCCTGAGGGATTGAAGGTCACGGGCTTAGCTGCTTACGTGCAGTGATTTCTCCAGATTCTCTGAACCCTTTGATGATATTACGGACCGTAGATGGTGAAATCCCTAAATTCCTTGCAATAGCTGGTTGAGAAAGGTTTTTCTTAAACTGTTCAACAATTTGCTCACGCATTTGTTGACAAAGTGGTGACCCTCGCCCCATCCTTGTTTGTGAATGACTGAGCATTTCATGGAATCTACTTTTATACCCAATCATGGCACCCACCTGTTCCCAATTTGCCTGTTCACCTGTGGGATGTTCCAAATAAGTGTTTGATGAGCATTCCTCAACATTTCTCAAAGGAGTGCTGTTTCTCTCTGAGGTGCAGGTAAACAGCCAAGTGTTGACCTGAAGAGTTTGAGCGTCTATGCTGTGTCATCCACCGGCTTAGTGGTGGTTTTGTTTCCCCAATATATGAATCAGTGCATTCATATTCATTACACTGGATAGCATACACCAGATTGTTTTTGTGGGTGTGGGGTGGCCAGTCTTTAGGTTGCACTCGTCTCTTTCTCAGGGTGTTGCCTGGCTTAAAGTGCACTGGATGTTGTGTTGGTGAAAAATGATTGAGTTTCTCAAATAGACCTAAGGTAGACGCTAGAGATGCGCGGTTTGCGGACACAACCGTGGAGTCCGCGGATTATCCGCGGGCCGGGCGGTTGAAATAAAAAAAAAATTAGATTTTATCCGCGGGTCGGGTCGGGCGGTTGAAATTAAAAAAAGTTAGATTTTAAATAGATTCAGGCGGGTGGCAGTTAAACCAATTCGGAAATATATATACATAGTTAAATGTTGTTACCCATATACGAAAAACGAGCAGGCACCTGCAGCATATGCCACAACAGAAGAAGAAAAAAAAAAGAGATGGCAACGCCGGCAGCAAACGTGGTACGCGACAAACTAAAAAAGGGAATACTAAAGACCAGGGGAAAAAAAGGCCAGAAAAGTTCAGCGTGGACTCGTTTTTATGAGGTTGTAAATCAGGATGATAGTAATGCTGGCTACGTGATTTGCAAGAGCTGCGACGCTGTTTATGTCTACGACAGTCACAAAACCGGGACATCTAACATGGTGCATCACATTTGTGCAAAACCCCGAATCTCCACAAACACCCTGAGCATGAGCAGTTTCGTCCGCCGTGATCCCAGAAGAGTGCCACAGGATGTTAAAACAAGATAGACCGCAGCTGCCTGCAGCAGTTTGAGTGGCGTGAGCACTCTTGGAGGTGCGCTCAGCGCGGCTCCCAGACGATTGCGCACTGGTGTGCGTCTGGGCCGTGACAGCGTGGCACGCATTGAATGTCTCTGCTCCATTGGATCAGTCTCCTTTCTTTAACAGGCAAAAGCTTTATAACCTCACTAATGCCTTGCATCGTCTGTATTAGATATATAACAACGGGCGGGTGCGGGCGGGTGCGGTTTTGATTAAATGTTAGTTCGGGTGGATGCGGATGGTTGACGACCTTTGTGATGCGGTTGCGGATGAAATAATTGCCTATCCGCGCATCTCTAGTAGACGCAGTGGCGTTTCTCACCTAGGCCTTCAGTGATGTCCTACTTAGTCCGACTTCACCTCTCAAAATACCGTAATTTATGTCACCACATGGACACGGCTGGAGATACTATACAGAAACACACTGGTCATTGGATCCCCTCAACAGTGTACAAAAGGGTCTATTTTACGGCGCATTTAACATTCAATAAACCCGCTTCAGCAATTAAAACATATCTTGCTTGGTACTGTCAAAATTCAATCAATCAATCAATCTTTATTTATATAGCCCTAAATCACAAGTGTCTCAAAGGGCTGCACAAGCCACAACGACATCCTCGGTACAAAGCCCACATACGGGCAAGGAAAAACTCACCCCAGTGGGACGTCGATGTGAATGACTATGAGAAACCTTGGAGAGGACCGCATATGTGGGTAACCCCCCCCCTCTAGGGGAATTAAAAGAATTGTATAAAAAACGAAAAAATAAAGAAATAAAATATTTGAACTTACAATTTGCAGCACCCATCCGACGCCGTATAAGCCAGTAGTACCGTTGTAGTCGGTTGATTCGTGTGACAGTAGCGGGCATTTTCTCCATTTCACCGCCAACGTTGATTGGCTGCCAAAAATGTATTTCCTAAACCTGCATTGCTTGGCTTCGTCTGTCCACAGTGAAGTACGAGGTGTAAGACAAACACTTTATCTTCGTGGTTATTGTACCGGTGAGTTTTCTGTGGCTTTCTATGGCTCGTATGGTACCGGTGCCACTTCCTGTTTTCGCACCTTGTGATTGGATACTCACTTGGGACTCCCAAGTGAGTATCCAATCACAGCGTTAGGCCAGCTAGAAGGCCTTACTGACAACAACTCGTGATCTGATTGGCTATCGCAATTGTCTATCAACTCCATGCGTCCATTTACTTACAGTGCACAGACTGCACTGCGTTGTTGATTCTGAAGGCTCCGGGCAGATTTTTTACAGCATGGCAACATAAGATAGCTGAATTCTGATTTGATACAAACTCTAAACCAGTGGTTCTTAACCTGGGTTCGATGGAACCCTAGGGGTTCGGCGGAGGTCAAAACACACCCGACTCATCGTGTAAATAAAAACTTCTCCTGATCGGCGTATTACGGATACGGCAACAGCTGACTGATTTGCAGGTGTGTAATTTGTTGTGAGTTTATGCACTGTGTTGGTTTTGTTCTTTGAACAAGGTGATGTTCATGCACGCTTCATTTTGTGCACCAGTAATAAAACATGGTAACACTTTAGTATGGGGAACATATTCACCATTAATTGGTTGCTTATTAACATGCAAATTTGTAACATATTGGCTCTTAACTAGTCATTATTAAGTACTTATTAATGCCTTATTCGGCATGGCCTTATTATAACCCTAACCCTAACCAAATAACTCTAAATTAAGTCTTTGTTACTTAGAATATGTTCCCCTAGTGTCCAAAAAAACTCTAAATTAAGTCTTTGTTACTTAGAATATGTTCCCCAAAGTGTTACCAAAAACATATAACTTTGTCTTGAATTTGAAAAAAAAACCTAGATTTTATTTTTCCCTAAAGAAGGGTTCGGTTAATGCGCATATGAAACTGGTGGGGTTCGGTACCTCCAACAAGGTTAAGAACCACTGCTCTAAACTAAAAACAACAGCACTGGAAGGAGCATAGTATGACATGAAGAGAATATGAATACTTTTAAATATTTAGGGAAAGTAAATTTAAAAAATAATTGTATCTTTAATTATGATCATGATTTCTGGTTATGTTAGGGTTAGCAGAGAAGGCCTTGCTGGCCCCGACGTCACACCACTGGGTAGACCGGGGGTCGGCAACCCGCGGCTCTAGAGCCGCACGCGGCTCTTTAGCGCCGCCCTAGTGGCTCTCTGGAGCTTTTTCAAAAATGTATGAAAAATGGAAAAAGATGAGAGGGGAAAAAAAAAGTTTTTGTTTTAATATGGTTTCTGTAGGAGGACAAACATGACACAAACCTCCCTAATTGTTATTAAGCACACTGTTTATATTAAACATGCTTCTCTGATTCGAGTATTTGGCGAGTGCCGTTTTGTCCTACTAATTTTGGCGGTTCTTGAATCCACCATAGTTTGTTTACATGTATAACTTTCTCCGACTTTCTAGGACCTGTTTTATGCCACTTCTTTTTCTGTCTTATTTCGTCCACCAAACTTTTAACGTTGTGCATGAAAGGTGAGTTTTGTTGATGTTATTGACTTGTGTGGAGTGCTGATCAGAGATATTCGGTCACTGCATGACTGCAAGCTAATCGATGCTAACATGCTATTTAGGCTAGCTATATGTACATATTGCATCATTATGCCTCATTTGTAGCTATATTTGAGCTCATTTAGTTTCCTTTAAGTCCTCTTAACTCAATTTATATCTCATGACACACTATCTGTACGTAATATGGCTTTTAATTTGTTGCGGCTCCAGACAGATTGGTTTTTGTATTTTTGGTCCAATATGGCTCTTTCAACATTTTGGGTTGCCGACCCCTGGGGTAGACGGTAGTCCTTGTGTTAAAAATAGTTGGGGTTTTGGCACCAGCTACTAGACTAGATCTGACCAATCTAAGTCTATGAGCATGAACTGGTGAAGCAGACTTGAACGAGAGGCAAAACGTCTTCTAAGACAAACCAAACCATGGTGGACCGCTCGCCTGTGCATCGGCTGGGAACATCTCTGCACTGCTGACCCGTCTCCGCTCGGGATGGTGTCCTGCTGGCCCCAGTACGGACTGGACTCTTACTATTATGTTGGATCCACTATGGACTGGACTCTCACAATATTATGTCAGACCCACTCGACATCCATTGCTTTCGGTCTCCCCTAGAGGGGGGGGGGGTTACCCACATATGCGGTCCTCTCCAAGGTTTCTCATAGTCATTCACATCGACGTCCCACTGGGGTGAGTATTCCTTGCCCGTATGTGGGCTTTGTACCGAGGATGTCGTTGTGGCTTGTGCAGCCCTTTGAGACACTTGTGATTTAGGGCTATATAAATAAAGATTGATTGATTGATTGATTGAAACAGTCCGGTTGAGATAGACTGAATGCCCTGAGAATGCACCAAGGAGAAGCCCCTTGAAGCAAGTTTGAGACCCCTGCTTTAGATACAAGTTTAAAGGCCACCACACAGAATCACACACATATTTCAATTAGTATTTTAATTTAAAAAGTCACTAATTCCTGCTTAGTAAAATATATCACACATAGCAGCAGGTTAGTAAGGCTGATACACAGGTCACATAATCATGCAGCAGTCGAGCTGGTGTTTTAATTCTTCAAAGTCTATCCTAGGCTGAAGGTGCAAGGCTGTTCGGATACCCATTAAAGGACCTTTAAGCATGATAGGGTTGAATCCAATCACACTTCTATGCTGCCCTCTAGGGGACACACATGGTAAGGCAACATGACAAGGGCTCTGTGGGGGACAGATGTTTATCACAGTTGTTCATTGATGGCACATATATGCGAGAGTGTCATTTTAAGTCCAAAAACATGTTTTAGTCTGGCACATTTCTAGTCAGGTGTGACGAAAGTGCCATCTTCAAGCATTGGGGGAATCCTGAGTCATTAAGTCAGCTCGGCAAGAAACACTACGCGCACAGCTTCTTCAGCGATACCCATTAAAAGACATTTAAAATAGAGCGTCTAGCCCCAGCATTGTTATGATGACAGCTGATGAGACAACCTGGTCCCCTCCTCCAAATGATTACAACTAAACACCATGAGGAAAAGAGGTTCTAACAGACTTGGTTTCCAGGTGGAAAATAAACAACCAAGTCAAATATAGGATTGCACCACATTTGGTCAGTACTGGTGGGAATGAATCATAAGCAATTACATAACAGATTAGTGATATTAGCTGTTTACTACAGTGTATATATGCCATGTAACTGTCCTCACCGTCGTCTGCCTAATATTGGCAATCTTCGCCTAAATTCACATCTAATCATAAATGACAGTCTTTTGGAATTAGTTTAAGTCAACATGAAGTCAGGCATTTCCAATAAAACATAGT